>NC_052571.1:969459-1169475 GCF_016699485.2 Gallus gallus | reverse complement strand
AGGGAAGGGAAGGGAAGGAAGGGAAGGGAAGGGAAGGGAAGGGAAGGGAAGGGAAGGGAAGGGAAGGGAAGGGAAGGGAAGGGAAGGGAAGGGAAGGGAAGGGAAGGGAAGGGAAGGGAAGGGAAGGGAAGGGAAGGGAAGGGAAGGGAAGGGAAAGGAAAGGAAAGGAAAGGAAAGGAAAGGAAAGGAAAGGAAAGGAAAGGAAAGGAAAGGAAAGGAAAGGAAAGGAAAGGAAAGGAAAGGAAAGGAAAGGAAAGGAAAGGAAAGGAAAGGAAAGGAAAGGAAAGGAAAGGAAATAACTGGCCTTAGATGTTGCTGAACGGGTGAGTTGTCCAGTGCTTTGTCTTTCTGCTGACTCATGGTTGGTGGGAAATTCCTTATGGGGGTGGTTACAGCAGTGGGAGCAAAATAACTGGCAAAGGAGAGGTAAACCTGTTTGGTGTGCTGAACTGTGGAACGACATTGCTGCCCCCATAAAGTATATATTTGTAAACGTGCACCATGTAGATGCTCACATGCCCAAGAATCGGGCTACTGAAGAACAACAAAACAACCATCAGGTAGATCGAGCTGCCAAAATTGAGGTGGCTCAAATAGACTTGGACTGGCAGAACAAGAGTGAATGATTTCTAGCTCGGTGGGCCCATGAAACTTCGGGTCATCAAGGAAGAGATGCGACATATAAATGGGCTAGAGACCGAGGGGTGGACTTAACTATGGACACTATTGCACAAGTTATTCATGACTGTGAAACGTGAGCCATAATAAAACAAGCCAATAGGATGAAACCTCTCTGGGAGGAAGGGCGATGGCAAAAGTACAAATATGGGGAGGCGTGGCAGGTTGATTATATCACCTTGCCACGATCTCACAATGATAAGCATTATATGCTTACCATGGTGGAAACGACCACTGGGTGGCTTGAAACATATGCAAGACCCCATGCTACCGCCCGAAACACCACATTAGGCCTCGAGAAACAAGTTCTCTGGCGACGTGGTACCCCAGAGAGAATCAAATCAGGTAATGGGACTCATTTCAAAAATCCCCTTGTAAATACTTGGGCCAAAGACCATGGCATTGAGTGGATTTATCATATCCCCTATCACGCACCAGCTTCTGGTAAAATTGAACGATACAACGGGTTGTTAAAAACCATGTTGAAAGCAATGGGTGGCGGAACATTTAAGCACTGGGAGAAGCATTTGGCCGAAGCCACCTGGTTGGTGAATACTCGAGGATCTATCAATCGTGATGGTCCTGCCAGCTCCCTACATACTGTCAAGGGAGATAAGGTCCCTGTAATACATGTAAAGAACATGTTGGGAAAAGCAGTTTGGGTCCTTCCAGCTTCTGGGAAGGGCAAACCTCTTCGTGGAACTGTTTTTGCCCAGGGACCTGGGTGCACTTGGTGGGTGATGCAGGAAAATCGGGATGTTCAATGTGTGCCACAGGGGAATTTGATGATGGGAGAGCAAAATCAGTAATTTCAAGTATATGTACTTGTGTTCAGTGTTTGATAATTGATTATACTTATGTTTGTTTGTATATATATTAAGAATGCTGTTATGATGTGGAATAAGGGGTGGAATGTCATGGTTTTATGATTTTTGGTTATCAGTATTCCACATCACAACATCATGCAGTGTACTGGGAGCTAAGGAGCAAATGCTTTAGTTCCGGGTACCTGTCTGGAAGAGAAGAACAACTACGTTCCCCAAGAGCCTTTTTGAGTACTGTTATCATTCCTGCTCAAGGGAACAGATATAAGGGCGCAGGTCATCTGACTTGCCCTTCTTCTCGTCTCGCCGTTCTCCCTGTCAAATCGGCTCGCTACTGCTGCTCCTGACTGCACGCAAGGCTTCAGTATTAGCGTAAGGCCTTTGGCTCGCGGACAATCTTTCTCTCAATTATTGTTGATTTATATTGTATTATAGTGCGTTATCTTACATACCGATACTATATTTAGTAAATTAGTTTGTTTCTCCTCAGATCCTTGCCGCTGTTTTTAATTATTTTGGGGTCCCCTGTTTCCCTTCCTGGAGGCGCGGATTTTGCGAAATCCCTCCGCCCCACTAGTCGCGGAACCGGGCCAGACCAGCCCTTAAACCGTTGACAGGGCCAAAAATTGTTATTTTTTGTGATATGTGGAAAAATTGGGGTTTTTTAAGGGTGTGCAGAAAAATGTTTTTATGGGGGGAAACTGTGGTTCTTTTCTGGGATTTCTGAGTACAATTGGGATTCTTCGGGGAAAAATCCTTTTTTGGGGGGAAATTGGAGATTCTGGGAACAAATGTAATTTGCGGGGAAAAATCGGGGATTTTTTGAATTTTTTCCCATTTTTTAGGATTTTTTCACCGTTTTTGGGGATTTTTTTCGACCACTTTTGTTATTTCTGCTCCCTTTTTTGGATTTTTTCACCGTTTTTTTAGGATTTTTTTTTCATATTTTTTGGGATTTTTTCCCCATTTTTGGAGAATTTTTATCCCATTTTTGGGGATTTTCCCCACTTTTGGGGGATTTTTTCACCCTTATTTGGGGCATTTTTTCAAGTTTTTCGGATTTTTTTCCCTTTTTTTTGTGGTTTTTTTTTTCCCCGTTTGAGGGGATTTTTCCCATTTTTTGTGATTTCTTTCCCCAGTTTTTAGGATTATGTTTCACAGAAGACCAGCCAATAAATATTTTATAAAATGGTTTAATAGATGCATGCAAGTCTGATACAATCATAAATTCACTGAATTAAAATTATTTACTGTCATAGACATCTTATAAAAGCACTGTGATTTATATGGATGGATATAGTTACTGTAGGAAGAATTATTTAGACCAATTCAGTTACACATTAAAGACCCATTCTTTAAATTCTCTTTCAGCAACATTCCAGCAAGAGAAACAGCATAGTATAAAAAGTGTACAGCAAAGATTGTTTTTATCATGACCATCAAATTCTACAAACTGTAAATAGAATGTCAAGTGGTTGAAACGGTCAAAGTCATCATAATTGTAACCAGGCAGAAATTACAATAAGAAATGTAATCCAATTATACATTGTTTTCAGTTGTGTATTCTTTTCCAACAAGACGGAAAAGCTTTGACAATTGGACATGCTGAAAGTAATTTTCTAATTTCAAGACAGTCACAGCATTTTCTTTGCAGAAGGTAAACTGTACATCAAGATTCATTGTACTTAAGAGCTGGTTCCAAGAGGAAAAGTGCAACTGTTCTGCACAGATAGCTTAAAAAGCTGCTAGTTACAGTGATTCACTAAAATAACCTTTGCTTTCCGGTTGTATAGTTCACACATCACTGGGAATTTGACAGGGTGTTCTATTTTTGGCAAGAGCCAAAAAAACCAAGGCGATACTGGTGTGAGCTGCCGTGCTAGACATGCTGGATCCATGCAGAATTCAGGTTGCTACATGATGTTATTAGACACCGAATACTGATTTTGTTTTTGTTGAAGCAGTTCTGTAATAGCCAACAGCTTCTTAAGAACATGCTGTAGAAAAAAAAAAAAGTATACAACTCTACATTAGCAACCAGAGAAAAAAACTTTCTTTTTTGAGAAGCATCAACATTTGCCTACCAGACTTGCAATTAAGTAGCTTACAGTATATATTAACATCCACATCCCAGAACTGCCACAGCTCCAATTCCCTAATCATTAAGACATTACTTCAAAAGGCAACTTTAAAACACGAATATGAAATTTGTCAGCATCCACGAAGACCCATTTAGTCTTGCCATCTTAATCAGAAAGATGAATTGACTGAAGGAAAAGGGAAAAAAAATCATGAGTTTTATTTATGGAAATGCACAAGGAGAAATTTCTCCTCTAAAGTCAAAGGAAGTATACTGAGGAAACAGTACCAAGTCTGTAATCATTAAGTACTTCAGATATAGGCCTCATAAAAGAAATTATATTCGTCATTTGTAAGCAACACATATTTAGTACCAAAGGCTTCTACTATCCTGTCTTGCCAGTTGAGACTATTAGTAGCTGTGAATGAATTATGAATTTGAACATGACATTTTGTCCTGATAATGCTAGTAAAGACAGACTACTTAAATAATCTCCTGCACAACACAGTATAATAGCCAAGCATAGCAAAACATATTACCATGTAATAAATAGAATTATCTACTTGAAGTTCATTATAATTAGTAGACCATAGGCAAGTACATTTCATTGTTTCAAAATACTACAAAAATAATAATTTCAACTTTTTTGCCTCTTAAAAAATAAGTTTTCATAGAAGTTACATACAAGTTTAATAGTCAGAAAAGGATAACCATTTATAGTAAGTTTGCTTAATAGTTGAAACAGAGCTGTCATTTATAGCGTTTGCTTGAGAAGCTTGTTGTTTGTTTATAAATGTAATAAATAAGGAAGCAGAAGCGAAGTAGCAATAGAAAGTGAAGTACAAATTAAGATATTTATCACTCACACTGCTGACCAGAAATACAAAATAGAAAAGAAAGCAATAACTCCAGACCTATGATTTTTGTTAACCTCTGTAGTTTACCTGCATTACACCTCGCTCGTTACTGAGTGTCCGAAGTTCATCTGAATGTGCAACACACATCTCATGCAAGGCTGCCAGATAACGAGATAAGTCAGTTCTAGAATGCTCCGTAGTGTCTGGAAGCTCAGGAACATTCTTTAACAAAAACGATGAGAGCAGTCTTAGAATGGTGAGCACCCAGGCATACAGAAAATTAAATTACAAGTTTTTGGACTAGCCAACAGTTCTTTTGATACTGCAAACAAGTACTGCAATGGTTTTCTTCATAATTAAGTTTTCTTGTCCATGTTTTCTATTAGAAATTATGTATTTCCTTCTCTCCACAAGCATCTATTTAATAAAGACATTTCAATTATGGTTGCACTTTTCATACGGAGTGATTACTAAATAAACAATTCCTATTCCTACTAGGAAGGTTCTATTAAAAGGTCTAATGTTGCTATGCTACCTCTGAGCTGATCAGAAAGATGGCGAGAATGGGCACTCCTATTATATCCACCCTGCAAATAAAAGGAGGATCCATTCATTAGGTGTGGGTTTTTTTTTTGTTGTTGTTAAACTGAACATAATGCTAAAACTGAACACAATGCTTTCAATAAAGAAAATATCAAATTTTTCACTGTCTGGTCAAAACCACATTACAAATTACACAGAAGAACTGGTTTTAAAATATATTTTAAAAGATTGGTATTTTTGGCAAAAAAAAAACCATAATCTTCAGGGAGAAGCTCAAAAATTAGATCTGATATATACAGCAGTGCTAAATTAATATATTTTTTGCTATGCTATGTTGCTATGCAACTTCCAATAGCTTTATTTTTTTTTTAAACCACTTACTTACCCCAAGTTCATCTAAGAACATGATCATGCGATGTTTGTTACTCTTGATGAATGGATTTACCCCTTCCATATATGGCTCCTAGCAATTTTAACAAGTATTTATTAGAACAAATCAATTCCAATTTAGTCCTAACTGAAGTGAACACATTGTCAGAAACAAGTGAATCACAAAACACGAATGTGTCATCTGGAGTAAAATTATTTTTTCCAAGTGAATTTAGAATGACTGGTGTACAACCAGTCAAAAGATAACATTTTTGCATTCCTGATGAATTCAAAAATTGCTTATATATGCAGTTACATGAAAATTTCAATTTAAGATAGGCATTTCTCCAATACATAGCTTCAGTAAAAAAAAACGCACATTTTAGATGAAACATGGAAATATTTAGGTCGCTCTGAAAGTAATGCCTCATTTATTTCTATGGAAACTACAACAGATACAAAGAGCACAATATCACTATTTGAAAGATCAAATTCTAAGTTACAAAACACTATTTTTCAACATAGACACCACCATTAGCTATGCACTTTCAACAGCGATGAACAAGAGCCTGCATGTCGTCTGTTGCATGGCAACAAAATGTAATGGAATAATGGAGGGAAGATTCAACCTCTACTGCCATACTACCAACACCTGCCTCTGACGTAGTAGGCCAAAGTAATAAAATAGGAGGTACTGCCTCAAAGCAGCCCTTGAAAGTGCCCTCCATCTTGTTCTTTCATTAATATTTAAATTCCAAGTTGTGAGTGTAAAACAAGCAGTTTTATAATGGCAGACTGAAGTCTCTTTTTCTTTATCCCTAAGGCAACAAATTTATCATTCAGCCATGTTATGGCTTGGGAACCAGAACAGACCATAGAATCATAGAATCACAGAATCATAGAATCACCAAGGTTGGAAAAGACCTCTAAGATCATCCAGTCCAACCATTCACCTATCACCAATATTTCCCACTAAACCATGTCTTTCAGTACATCATCTACTCTTTTCTTGAACACCTCCAGGGAAGACATCACCACCACCTCTCTGGGCAGCCTGTTCCAGTACCTGAGCATTCACTCACAGAAGTAGTATTTCTTAACGTCCAATCTGAATCTCCCCTGGTGCAACTTGAGGCTATACCCTCTAGTCCTATTGCTAGTTACATGGGAGAAGAGGTTGACCTCCACCTCACCACAACCTCCCTTCAGGTGGCTGTAGAGAGCGATAAGGTCACCCCTGAGCCTCCTCTTCTCCAAATTGGACAATTCCAGCTCCCTCAGCTGCTCCTCAAAAGGTCTGTGCTCCAGACCCCTCACCAGCTTTGTTGCCCTCCTCTGAACATGCTCTAGGGCCTCCATGTCTTTCTTGCAGTGAGTGGCCCAAAACTGAACACAGTACTTGAGGTGTGGCCTCACCAGTGTTGAGTACAGAGGGATGATCACTTTCCTGCTCCTGCTAGCAACACTGTTTCTGACACAAGCCAGGATGCCACTGGCCTTCTTGGCCACCTGGGCACAATGCTGGCTCATGTTCAGCCAATATCAATATCAACCAATATCCCCAGGTCTGTTTCCTCTTCACAGTCGTCCATCCACTCTGCCCTAAGCTTGTAGCATTGCCTGGGGTTGTTGTGGCCAAAGTGCAGGACCCAGCACTTGGTCTTGTTGAACCTCATCCCAATGACCTCAGCCCAGCTAGATCGACGCTTCCAATTCGGTGTCATCTGCAAACCTACTGAGGGTGCACTCAACGCGATCGTGCAACTTTTGCCTACAGCTCACAGAATGCCTTATCCGTCTCTTCCTCCTGGTTAGGCTGTCTATAACAGACCCCCACCAGGATGTCAGCCTTGATGGTCCTCACCCGGATCCTTACCCATACTGATTCAACCTTATCTTTCCCAGTCCCAAGCTCAACAACATCAAAACACTCTCTAACGTAGAGACCCACACCACCACCCCTCCTTCCTTGCCTCTCCCTTCTGAAGAGCTTTCACATGGTTTTATGATTTTTCTTATCAGTGTTCCACATCATAACATCATGTAGAGCACATCATGTAGAGTTTGAGAATTAATACTCCAGTTATGCTGTGTGGGATCCCCTGGGAAACTGTCCCTAAGGGCATGGGTACAGAACAAAACTGGCAGCTCTTTAAGGACACCCTTCTGAGAGCGCAACGACTCTCCATCCCCCAGCAGAAGAAGTCGAGCAGGGGAGGCAGGTGACAGTCGTGGCTGTGCAAGGACCTACAGCTTAAACTGAGAGAAAAGGGGGAAATGTACAGGAAGTGGAAGCAGGGCTGTGTAGCCTGGGAGGAATACAGGGCTGTAGTCTGTGTGTGTAGAGATAGGATTAGGAAAGCCAAGGCGCAGATAGAGCTGAACTTGGCGAGGGATGTGAAAGATAACAAGAAGGGGTTCTACAGGTACATAGGCAGGAGGAGACAGGGCAAGGAGAGTGTTCCCCCTCTGATGAAAGGTAATGGGGAGCTGGTTTCCTCAGACATAGAAAAAACTGAGGTACTCAATGAGTGCTTTGCCTCAGTCTTCACCGGTGGTCAGGCTTCCCATGTCTGCCAGGACCACGAACCTCTAGGTGAGGGTGTGGGGAGTGGTTTCTGTCCCACTGTAACGGTGAAACAAGTCCAAGACCTCCTCATGAAATTGAACGTGTATAAGTACATAGGGCTGCATGATATCCATCCTAGGGTTCTGAAAGAGACGGCTGATGTGGTTGCTGAGCCACTCTCCATCATATTTGAAAAATCATGGCTGTCTGGTGAAGTCCCCGGTGACTGGAAAAAGGGAAACATTACTCCCATTTTTAAGAAAGGGAGAAAGGAAGACCCGGGGAACTACAAGCCGGTGAGCCTCACCTCTGTGCCTGGGAAGATCATGGAGCAGATCCTCCTTGAAGCTATGTTAAGGCACATACAAGACAAAGAGGTGGTTCAAGACAGCCAACAGGGCTTCACCAAGGGCAGATCATGCCTGACCAATCTGGTGGCCTTCTATGATGGAGTGACGGCATCGGTGGATGGGAGAAGGGCGGTGGATGTCATCTACCTGGACTTCTGCAAGGCCTTTGACATGGTCCCTCACCACATCCTTCTCTCTAAATTGGAGAGGTATGGATTTGAAGGATGGACTGTTCAGTGGATTAAAAATTGTTTGGCTGGATGCAGCCAAAGGGTTGTGATCAATGGTTCTGTGACAGGGTGGAGGCCAGTCACAAGCGGTGTCCCTCAGGGGTTGGTCTTGGGACCGGTGCTCTTCAACATCTTCATCAATGACAGACGATGACATTGATTGCACCCTCAGCAAGTTTGCGGATGACACCAAGCTGAGCGGTGCAGTCGATACACTGGAAGGAAGGGAAGCCATCCAGAGGGACCTGGACAGGCTGGAGAAGTGGGCCCATGAAAACCTAATGAGGTTCAATAAGGCCAAGTGCAGGGTTCTGCACTTGGGTCGGAGCAATCCCAGGTATTTATACAAACTGGGGGAAGATCTCCTTGAGAGCAGCCCTGCGGAGAAGGACTTGGGGGTCCTGGTAGACGAGAAGCTGGACATGAGCCAGCAGTGTGCGCTTGCAGCCCGGAAGGCCAACTGTGTTCTGGGCTGCATTAAAAGAGGGGTGGCCAGCAGGGAGAGGGAGGTGATTGTGCCCCTCTACTCAGCTCTTGTGAGGCCCCATCTGGAGTACTGTGTCCAGGCCTGGGGCCCCCAGTACAGGAAGGACGTGGAGCTCTTGGAGCAGGTCCAGAGGAGGGCCACTAAGATGACCAGAGGGCTGGAGCACCTCTCCTATGAGGAAAGATTGACAGAACTGGGTTTGTTTAGCCTGGAGAAGAGAAGGCTCCGGGAAGATCTCATTGTGGCCTTCCAGTACTTGAAGGGGGCATATAAACAGGAGGGGGAGTGGTTGTTCACGAGAGCGGATAGTGATACGACAATGAGGAATGGTTTTAAATTGAGACAGGGAAGGTTTAGGTTGGATATTAGGAGGAAACGTTTCACCCAGAAGGTGGTGACATGCTGGAACAGGTTGCCCAAGGAGGTTGTGGATGCCCCATCCCTGGAGGCATTCAAGGCCAGGCTGGATGTGGCTCTGGGCACCCTGGTCTGGTGGTTGGTGACCCTGCACATAGCAGGGAGGTTCGGACTTGATGATCGTTGCGGTCGTTTTCAACCCAGGCCATTCTATGATTCTATGTAGATCATAGAGGAACTGTTTGCAGAGGGAGCTGCTAATTTTACAGGACTTGTGACTTTTAAACAGTCTCCCAGTCTCTCCCTTGAATCCGTTGCGCGTTTTTTGAATGTTCACATGATGATCACGTAGTCAGTCCCTCTGAATGTACTCCTGTTCATGTCACCCAGGATCAGTATTTATAACATTTTGAGGAAGCCTCCTCCAAACCCACAGAATACTGAGTGGCAGGGAGAGTGTGGAGAGGCTTGGCAGAGACTTTAGAGAGATGGGCATCCCGGTGTCATGGGACTGAAGAAGAGAAGAACTACATCCCCCAACGGACTGTTTACTGTTCTGTTACTGTTTCCGCTCAGAGGGAAAAGATAAAAGCGTGCAGATCACTTTCCCTGCCCCTTTTTTGTCATCTAGCTTGTCTCTGTTGTGGGTGCTGTCTTGTCACAGCATCAGAGTAAGGCCTTCGGCTTTCGGACACACTCTTTCATTTAATTTATTTATTAGCTTCAGCTCTAATGATATTGTATTATTGTATTGTATTACAGTGTGTTATCTTGCATTCCGATATCTTACTTAGTGAATTAGTCTGTTTCTCCTCAGATTGTTGCCGCTGTTTTGTTTTTAGGCCCATCTCTCTACCCTTTTTCCCTTTTTTTTCCCTTTTCCCTCTCCCGGGGCATGGATCCATGGGTCCCTCTGCCCCGCTAGTCATGGAACTGGGCCAAACCAGCCCATAAACCGCTGACATTCTTGGTGGAGACTGCAGGCATAGGCCTCTTTTTTGGCTTTTAGAATGAAACCCCGGTGTTATGGGACTTCACTTCTGAACACCTGCAAGATCCTGAGAGCCTAAGCAGATATTTGAGACAGGGATGTTGTGGCTCAGGTAGATCTGAGGAGGCACAAATGATTTGGGGCCCGGCTTATGCTTACCGGACCTTATTCAATACTATCTCAGAGAGGGAGAGGTTTTCTGAAAATGAGAGAGTCTCCACACCGAAAGGGAGAGTTTCCAGGAGACTGTCAAATCTGAAAGAGAGAGTCTCTGAGCTGAAAGGGAGAATCTACATGCCAAGAGGGAGAGTTTCCAGGAGAGAGTCCAAGCCGAGACAGAGAATCTCTAGGTTCAGAAAGAGTCTTCTTGCTGGGAAACAGAGTCTCCAAGATGAAAAACAGAGTTTCCAGGAGAGAGTCCAAACTGAGAGGGAGAATCTCCTAGGCGAGTAAGAGATTCACCTAGTCAGGAAAGGGAATCTCCAAATCTGGCAAGAGTGTCTCTGATCTGAGAAGGAAAAACTCCAAGTCAAAAGTGAAGATCTTCGAGCTCAGAGAATGAATCTCCAATCACGATGAGAAACCCCCTGAAATGACAAGACACCTTATGATCCGAGCGGGACAACCTCCAAACCAAGCGAGACTCCCTTCAATCCAAACTTGACAGTCTCCAAACAGAATGAGACAGCCTTCAATCTCAACAAGACACACTCCAAACTGAGACAGACTTTCTCCAATCCTAACTAGACAGTCTTTAATCTAAACAAGACACCCTCCAACCCGAACGGGACACCCTCCAATCTGAATGAGACACCCTCCATTCAGAGCGAGGCACCTTTCAGTCCATGCTTGACAGTCTCCATACCGAATGAGACACCCTCCAATCCAAGCTAAACAGTCGCCAAACTGAACAAGTCAAACTTCAATCTCAACGAGACTTGCTCCAAGCAGAACGAGACCTCCACCTAACTGAATATGACAGACTATGAGCTGAGAGCGTTGAAACTGACCAACCTGATCAATCACAGGAGGCACCAGAATCCGTGTCAGTTGCGCCTGTAAGAGGACAGAAGATGAAACGAATGTTGCCTTATTTAGAACAGAAGAAAGAGGAGAGTAGAGAAACAAGGTCCAGTGGAACCACCCCTAAGTCCAGGGGAGGAGCCCTCAACAAGATCCCAGTCACCAATGCCCAGGAGGGTAACAACAAGTCTGGAAAGAGTAGGAGGTGAGCAAGACATTGTCACCATTATCACTCGACCTCTGAAAATTAATGAAATTCGAGGTTCGAGACAAGACTTTGCACGGCACCCAAATGAACCCACTGTCACCTGGTTACTTCAGTGTTGGGACAATGGGGCCAACAGTGTGTCGCTAGATAGTAGAGAAGCTCACCAACTGGGAAGCATTGCTGGGGACTCAGCCATTGACAGAGGTATTAGTACATGCCAGAATGAGGCCTTCACCCTCTGGAAGCGGACGCTGTTAGCCGTAAAGGAAAAATACCCCTTCAAAGACAATCTGATGCCTGAGATAAAGAAATGGACTGCTATGGAAAAAGACATCCATTATCTGACAGAATACGCCGTGGTGGAAACGTTACCCGACCGCGCATTCGTTCCTGACAATCCAAACCAAGAGCATGACCCTGAGAGAGCCAGGTGTACACCAAATACGTGGCGTATATTCACAAGGACTGCACCAGAAAGGTACGCCAGTACATTAGCAGCAATGTATGGCAGAGGGCAAAAAAGACCCCTTTTAAATGGACTGATTAATAGACTTCATGACACTGAGTTACTTTTAACCCCTCTACGAGCTTGTGTTTCAGTCACTGCAAAAGAAACTGAAAAACTTGACATAATGGAGACTAATCAAGAAGTTACGATGTACAAACTGTCTACTGTGATTTATTAACCAGTGGTATCAGAGACACCTGATGGGGATGAGGATTATCAAAGCAGCCTACTGAGGAGCGGATTAAACTGGTTTCCTCTCAAAATGCAACATTCAATATCTCAGCTATCAAAGGACATTCTCCTACACCAGCAAGTGACAAAAGTAAGACTACGTCGCGTATTGCCTTGTGGAGTTACCGATGTGAGCATGGAGAAGATCCGAAGACGTGGCATAAAAAACCCACTCCTGCACTTCAAGCACGGGTAAAAGAATTACAAGACAGATCAACCACCCAAGTGATCTTCTCCAAAAAAGTGATTGCTCCAGCTGCAGGGGGACAGGGCAAAAGCTGTAAGAATGATAGAGGAAACAAACAGAGGGGCCCTGCCCCCAGCCAGAGTGGGGAAAGGGATAATAGAGTGTATTGGACTGTGTGGATTAGATGGCCTGGCACATCAGAACCACAGAAATATAAGGCACTGGTGGACACTGGTGCACAGTGTACCCTAATGCCCTCGAGTCACCAAGGGACAAAATCAATTTATATTCATGGGGTGACTGGGGGTTCCCAAGAGTTGACTGTGTTGGAGGCTGAAATAAGTCTCACGGGCAAAGACTGGCAAAAGCATCCTATCGTGACTGGTCCAGGGGCTCCATGTATACTTGGTATTGATTACCTCAGAAGGGGATACTTTAAGGATCCCAAAGGGTATCGATGGGCCTTTGGAATAGCTGCTGTAGACACAGAAGGTGTTAAACAGTTGTCTGCATTGCCTGGCCTATCAGAAGATCCATCTGTTGTGGGTTTGCTACGAGTAAAAGAGCAACAGGTACCGATTGCCACAAAAACGGTGCACAGATGGCAGTACCGCACTAACAGGGACTTCTTGCTCCCCATTCTGAAGTTGATTCATCCACTAGAGAGTCAGGGAGTGATCATCAAAACTCACTCACCTTTTAACAGCCCCATATGGCCAGTGCGTAAAGCTAGTGGAGAATGGAGGCTGACGGTAGACTACCGTGGCCTGAATGAAGTCACACCCCCACTGAGTGCTGCTGTGCCGGACATGCTAGAACTCTAATATGAACTGGAGTCAAAAGCAGCCAAGTGGTATGCCACCACTGACATTGCTAATGCTTTCTTTTCAATTCCATTGGCCACGGAATGCAGGCCGCAGTTTGCTTTCATCTGGAGGGGCGTTCAGTATACCTGGAATTGTTTGTTCCAGGGGTGGAAACACAGCCCAACAATTTGCCATGGGTTGATTCAAGCTGCACTGGAACAGGGAGGTGCTCTTGAACACTTACAGTACATTGACGATATTATTGTGTGGGGCAACACAGCAAGGGAAGTTTTTGAGAAGGGAGAGCAAGTAATCCAGATCCTTCTTAGTGCTGGTTTCGCTATTAAGCGAAGCAAAGTGAAAGGACCTGCACAAGAGATCCAGTTCCTAGGTATAAAGTGGCAAAATGAACATCGTCACATCCCAGCAGATGTGGCGGACAAAATCACTGCCATGTCTCCGCCCATGTCATGGTTTTGTAACTTTGCTATTGGTATTCCACATCATAACATCATGGACAAAAGAGAAGAACTACGTATCCCAGAGGACCTCACGGTCAGAGAAGGAAGATACATCACGGAAGATACATCATCTCGTTGTGCGCGGTCTCTTCTTCACTTTCACTTGCTACCGGGAGAGGAGTGGGTGTGCTTTCCAAGCCGGGCGCCTTCATCAAGTAGGGCTTTCGGTTTCAGAAACTCTCTCACTCTCTCTCTCTCTCTCTCTCTATCGCTCTTTCGCTCTCTATCATTTTATTTGATTTATTATCCTTACTCCCAATTAGATTGTATTATATCGTGTCATCTTGCATTCCAACATCGTAGTTAGTAAATTAAGTTCTTCTTCTTAGATCGTTGTCGCTGCTCCTTTTTTTTCTCGGGAAGCCGGGGGGGGGGCCGCGAGCCTACTGCCCCCCCCGTCATGGGCACAGATCTATCTAGATAACTCCGTGACACTACATTAGCAATTCTCAATTGTCTTCTTTATATGGATATTCCTAAAGAAAATGCATTTATTTTACCATTATATTTCTTTGCAGAGAGATGTCTTGCCTGCGTCTCCTCTCCCATTTTTCCAACTCCAACACTGAAATTACTTGAGTATGGCTGCTACCCTTTTGGTCAATGACAGACAAAAATACCAGTTCACTACTTCCACTGTTGTCTTTGAAACAAATATCTGAATTTACGTGTTCTCATAGCATGAAGATATGATTGCATCACACTCTACAAATATCTACTAGTATGGTCATTAATTCATCAGTTATTTTAACAGACTATTTCTGTTGTTCATACTACCAGATTCAAAATCTTCATGATATGCACTAAATCATTCACACAAGTTTCTAGATTACTCATTGTCAAAATGAGTAATTAGTCCTCTTCCCTGTACAGACAGACTTCATGCTAATGCTCTAAATTAAGTTCCTGTGCAGCTCCAACTGAAGAGGATAGGACAAACTGCAGGAACAAGGCCTCCTTGCGGATGAAAACGCTCAGGTCACACATCAGGCTTTGTACAAGAAAACAGCAACAGATATTTGCATGTATTAAACAGGAACATTGAAATGTATTGAAAATGCAGTTCTAGGCTGTCCTATGTAAAATTATATTCACCTTAGCTCCAAATTCAACCAGATTTGCTAAATTCTGCACAGACTTGGCAACCAGCGTCAGCGTTCTTGCAGCAGTAGGGGAAGGGGAATCTGAGAGGAACAGAAAGCAGAGAGTTACTGACTATTTCATTGAAAACTACCACCAGTCACATGAAAATTAAGTTCTTCTACAATTTTATTTTAAAACAGAGTTAATTAATTTGAATTCTGTAACAGAACTACATGTGGAAAATCTCATGGTCAAGTAAACTTGTTGCTTTATTTTAGTAATCATGTCCACAGAAAATTATTAATAGGTATATCTGACTTTCTGTGCTAGTTGCTTATAGAACAAAGTAAACAAGTGTTCCTCAGAAGCTTTAGGTCAATAGACATACTAGCTGTTGTATCTGTAAGACTTCAACTACATGTAAGTTTAAAATGCCCAGAGATATTTCTAGGTGCTTAAGCCAACTGCCATGGAAGAATTTGTGTCCTAACCATTATAGTTTCATAACAGAGGCCCAGGTCAGTTGCGTCAGATGTGGTTCCCTGATGCATGCCAACAGCAAATCACACCTAAGAACTGTTTGGGAGAATGCCATTCGATATCAGCCAGAACTATGCTGCAGATCAGTATAGCAATTCCACAGTGCTGTTTTAGAAAACAGGAATAGTCCCTGTCACTGCTTTATTTATTGATATAGAGGCATTCTAGAAAAAGAGCATAAAAAAATGAGTAACTCTTTATTCAACTATTCAACACTTTTAACATTTGCTTTAATAGTTCTGATTGGCTTGCCTAAGTATGGCCTTTAGTCAAACAAGATTACTATCTCAAGTCCACACAATCCATTCTTCTTAAATGCTATCCCTCTCATCTTTAAGTACAGTCTGTCTCAAATGAGGATTCTTGTTGACTCAAAGTAGACATTTCTTCAACTTCTAGAAGCTATTTAAGCAAACATTTTCAGACAAATTATTCAAACATAATTTTTAGGTGCATAAATGTATTCCAGACTCTGCAGGCATTTTCAACTTTATAGATCTTGTTCATCTAAGAGATGCATTTATTGTCTTTTTTGGGGTCCTCCCCTCACTCCTGGAATATATTACACAGTGCTAGAGCTCAACATTATATTATTTAAACACCAATAAAGCATGCTTTGGGAATAAACCCTGTCTAACTTTTGAGGGTAAAAACCATGTGCTGGCTCCTTAGGTGAGAAAGTCAATCAACTGATACGGATAATGTGACTTTGGACATGGTGTTCAAAAGACTTCATTTTTTGTTAAATTAGGCACTAATTTAAGTATAAGTTTAAGTATAATGCTACTTAAAGTGTGAATTCAATCTGAAGCATAATCACCTGAGATGATATTAAACATCCTTGGATTCAGTATAGCAGGACAAATCAGTCGAAGAAAAACAAAGCCACTGAAATTGGAAGAAAATTGTATTCTGTTCAATAATGAAGTTAAAGAATAATGTAAAATTATGTAGCCTTTAAACATTTAAGTCAGTGTGAAACCTTTCTGAGATATGTGACAACCAATCAGTCAGCACCCTGTAAATATGTATGTTAATTAATAATTTCTTGTTATGATTTAAACTGTGAGAAAAACTGAAATTAAAACGGGCATGTTGATTTCCCAATTAAGGTGAACCTCTGAAACCACTTGGGAAAAGCTTAACTGTAAAGCCATACTGAAGTCTGTAGGCTAAGACTGCACTGGCTTTCAGGAGGAGCACTTGGTCTCAGAAGTGACACGTAGCAGTAGGGTTAATATATCTTCTGTCTAAGACATTTGAATTCTAATATATTGTGTTATAGAAGTTTCCCATTTCTCGGAGAACTATGGATTACAGGCTGACAAAAGAGTCGGTGTGAAACAAAAAATATTTTTTGTGGGATAAACTTGAAACTACGAGGAAATCAATAATTTTGAAGTTGTGGCACATACACAAATTTCTCTTTTAGATGACCTGAAGTGGAAGACAACTGGGATATGAATCTAAGACGGACCTTGCAGATACAGAAGATTTGGTGCTTCTTACAGTGGTCAAGCTAAATTAAAAATGAGTCAATACCTATATATGGGTTTTTACAACCAGACGCCACTTATTGAATGATATAGAAGGGAAGATACCCAGACACTTACAAACTGGCCACCTGTCTCTTAATACTTAAGTATTCTTGGATCAAAATCAGTGCAATAAAATGTAATATTCTTCACTGGAGGCTGCAAAAAATTATACTCCAGAGACAAGTCAGAAGTATTCACTTACGAAGGCTAAGGTGGTGTGAAAGGGGTTCAGAATTTATAGCATCCAGCAGAGACCCCAGGAAAACTGAATGAAAAATGTATCAATTTAAGGAAAGCCACATGGCAGTTCCTAGAGGTAGAAAAGAACAGAGAGACGTGGTATTTGCTTCTAAGTTCTGCACCTTTGCAATAGGCTAGCCCCAACGTCTCCAATAAGAGCAGCCTCATTTTGAAGGCAAACCCCATCCCAAGGATACTGGTACTTAGGGACATGGTTTAGTGGGCAATATTGGTAGTAGGTGGATGGTTGGACTAGATGATCTTAGAGATCTTTTCAAACCTTAATGATTCTTCAATTCTATGACATAAGTCAAAGCGATAAACAAGAGCTAATGACCAATCATCTGGTATACTGTTCAATGAAAGATTAACCAGTAAATCATATCAGTAACAGATGCAATAATAATAATAAAATAAAGTGAATGTAGAAGAGATGAATCACTGATATCCTTAAACTTCCAGTTTCAGAAAGAGAGTATCAAGATTTAGAAAGACAGTCATTTAGAAAGACAATGTCAAGATCTCATTCTTGTCAAAGATTTTTGTTTGGCCTATACTGGTTGGCAATTGACAGTGTTAAAGGAAGAAGTAATTGTTCAATTCATTTATGAACACAAACTGGAGTTTTTGTACTCAGCACCAGTTCAGAGGAGCCAGGTTCAGTAGCCTGCAACATGTTTACAAAGGTTCTAGAATGTTTCAACATGATTGGATTGGAGCAGAGAAATGAAACAAAACTGAGACACCATAGAATTATGTTTTCAGAAATGAACACTCCGTTGATTCTGAGTGATCAGCACTGGGAATCTCCACTGATATAGAGAGCTATATATATATTGCAGTGCTGACAGTATATCAGTGAAATCTAATGACAGTCCAATAATCTTTTTGAGAAAATATTAGTTTCCTTATGTTGGTTTTGCATTTCAAACGACATTCATCTTAACATGTAAGATGCACTACACAGGAGTTCCTGGATAAGGAACTCCTGGATAAGTTCCTGGATAAGTTCCTGGATAAGTTCTCCCAGATTGCATATGACAGGAATATCATCTTGAGAGATCACTGCTCTCTAGAAGTATTACAAAGGTTAATTATCACTTTAAGTTTTTCTCTTTCACAAAATAAAAAAGGAAATTAATATTTTAGAAAAGTCTGCAAAACAACAAAATAAAAGTCAGTTCAAAGTTAAAGCTATTAGGTAACGCTATACTGAACTCTATAACACATCTTTAGAAAAGGCTGTAACAGCATGACTAATTCTGGTGAGCTCTCAGACATTAATTGCGATATCATGCCCCAGTACCATAATGATCTTAAATATTGTTGTAACCTATATAAGTACTGTTAAGCTTTGGCATGGAAAGAAAAATACATAAACACACTGAAGTATGACAATAATGAGATATTAAAAGATAATTTTCAACATAGAACAAAATGACAAGTAACATACCTAACAACTCTTGTTCTCATTGTGGTATTAGTTGGCCACTTGTTTTGAACAGACTTCTGCAAACATCCGTAAATATATCTCAACGTCCTATAAAAATAATAGCTAATTACTCATTCTGTTAAAAATTTCAAAGAATCAAAAAAGCTGGTCAGAAAGGATATAGTCCTACCTCCAGCTTAATGCAGAACTATTATCAGTGCTAGATTTATTATTCAGATATAAGCTTTAAATTAACTTCAAATCTGTTATGACAGTACATATATAAATGGCAAGCAGTCCATGACTAATACACAATTCTATATGTGCAAGTAAAATTCTGACTAAATCTATGTGCGTTAAAACGCTTTGTTTCTTATTTCTTAAATACTCCACTCCTTTCAAAAATGAGAGTACTCTGCAGTATTTCAGATGTTGAGATACACCATTGTCACGGTTTTATAATTTTTTGTTATCAGTATACCACATCATAACATCATGTAGTGCACTGGGAGTTAAAGAGTTGATGCTCCAGGTACAGGTACCTGTCCCAGAAGAGAAGAACTACATCCCCCAACGGACTGTTTACTGTTCTGTTACTGTTTCCGCTCAGAGGGAAAAGATAAAAGCGTGCAGATCACTTTCCCTGCCCCTTTTTTGTCATCTAGCTTGTCTCTGTTGTGGGTGCTGTCTTGTCACAGCATCAGAGTAAGGCCTTCGGCTTTCGGACACACTCTTTCATTTAATTTATTTATTAGCTTCAGCTCTAATGATATTGTATTATTGTATTGTATTACAGTGTGTTATCTTGCATTCCGATATCTTACTTAGTGAATTAGTCTGTTTCTCCTCAGATTGTTGCCGCTGTTTTGTTTTTAGGCCCATCTCTCTACCCTTTTTCCCTTTTTTTCCCTTTTCCCTCTCCCGGGGCATGGATCCATGGGTCCCTCTGCCCCGCTAGTCATGGAACTGGGCCAAACCAGCCCATAAACCGCTGACATTCTTGGTGGAGACTGCAGGCATAGGCCTCTTTTTTGGCTTTTAGAATGAAACCCCGGTGTTATGGGACTTCACTTCTGAACACCTGCAAGATCCTGAGAGCCTAAGCAGATATTTGAGACAGGGATGTTGTGGCTCAGGTAGATCTGAGGAGGCACAAATGATTTGGGGCCCGGCTTATGCTTACCGGACCTTATTCAATACTATCTCAGAGAGGGAGAGGTTTTCTGAAAATGAGAGAGTCTCCACACCGAAAGGGAGAGTTTCCAGGAGACTGTCAAATCTGAAAGAGAGAGTCTCTGAGCTGAAAGGGAGAATCTACATGCCAAGAGGGAGAGTTTCCAGGAGAGAGTCCAAGCCGAGACAGAGAATCTCTAGGTTCAGAAAGAGTGTCTTCTTGCTGGGAAACAGAGTCTCCAAGATGAAAAACAGAGTTTCCAGGAGAGAGTCCAAACTGAGAGGGAGAATCTCCTAGGCGAGTAAGACGTGTTGCAACACATAAGTGGGCTAGAGACCGAGGGGTGGACTTAAGTATGGATGCTATTGCGCAAGTTATTCATGACTGTGACTCATTTTCCATAATTAAACAAGCCAAGAGGATGAAACCTCTCTGGGGGGAAGGGTGATGGCAAAAGTATAAAAATGGGTAGGGGTGGCAGGTTGGTTCTATCACCTTGCCATGATCTTGCAATGGTAAGCGTTATGTGCTTACCATGGTGGAGGCAAGCACTGGGTGACTTGTAACATACACAGTACCCCATGCTACTGCCCAAAACACCATATTGGGTGTTGAGAAACAAGTCCTATGGCGACATGGCACTCCAGAAAGAATTGAGTCTGATAATAGGACTCATTTCAAAAATTCCCTTGTAAATACTTGGGCCAAAGATCATGGCATCAAGTGGATTTATCATATCCCCTATCATGCACCAGCTGCTGTTAAAATTGGACAATACCATGGGTTGTTGATGACCAACCATCTGGTTGGTCAACACTCGAGGTTCTATCAATCGCGATGGTCCTGCCCAACGCAGCTCTCTACATGCTTTCAAGGGAAATAAGATCCCTGCAGTACATGTAAAGAGCATGTTGGGAATTGTTCGCTGTTCTGTTATTGTTTCTGCTCAGAGGGTAAAGATAAATGTGAGCAGGTGCCCCTTTCCCTGCCCCTTTTTCGTCATCTGGGTCATCTCTTTTGCAGGTGCCGTCTCATCACAGCATTAGAGTAAGGCCTTTGCCTTTTGGACACTCTCATTTAATTGATTTATTAGCTTCAATTCTAACTGTATCGTATTATATTGTTTTATAGTGTGTTATCTTGCATTCCGATATCTTATTTAGTAAATTTGTTTCTCCTCAGATCTTTGCCACTGTTTTGTTTTTAGGCCCATCTCTCTACCCTTTTTCCTTTTTTTTTCTCTTTTCCTTTTCTCTGGGCATGGGTCCATTGGTCCCCCCACCCCACTAGTCATGAAACCGGTCTGAACCTGCCCATAAACAGTTGATAACCATATGCCTAAACAAATGAAACTTTTATTGCTAACCTTCATCACCCAACACTTCTGTGCTATTCTGCCATTCTTTGGTGGTTGACCCTGGCCAGCACATAAGACCTCACCCAATCACTTGCTCCCTCCCTCCCTGCTGGATGAGAGAGAGATTCAGATGGGCAAAAGCAAGAAAACCTAATCGGTCAAGATGAAAACAGTCTAATAATTGAGGCAAAATTTGCATGTGCAAGTGAAAAAAAAAAAAAAAAAGATTTCATTCACTACTTTCCATCAGTGGTGTACAGAGCCACGGATATTTCACTTTTTCGACTTCTCATTCTGCCCTGATAGCAAGGCGGCTGGGGGGGCAAAAGGAGCTGGGAGGGAAGAGAACCAAGACAACTGACTTAAACTGGCCAAAGAGATATCTCATACCATACGATATCATGTGAAAAAAATTATAAATCTGAGGGGAGTTGGCCAGAGGGAGGGTTGCTGATTGGGACTGGCTTGGCATTGGTCAGCGAGTGGTGAGCAATTGCTTGTGCATCACGTTTTATATATATGTGTGTGTGATTATTATCATTACTGTTATTTCTCTCTCTTCCTTTTCTGTCTTAGCAGATACTTGTTATCCCAACCCACAAACTCTACTTTTTTTTTCAATTCCATCCCCCATCCTACTGGGAGGGAAGGGAGTGAACGAAAGGCTGTGTGGTGCTTAGGTACCTAACCACAACAGTCTTTGTGGTGCTCAATGTGGGACACAAAGGGTTGAGAAAATGACAGTTCTGACCAGAGTGTGTTAAGAAAAAAATATTTTAAGTGGTATAGTACTTCAGTAGCTGCTGGTCACCATGCTGACCTTCTCATTCACAGTGTGGTTTTATTTGCTTTCAAGGTTGTTTTTCTTAACTCCGTCTGTGTTGTTTATCACCTCTGATGGCTGGCTTAGGATTTTTTATGGTTTTGACAGTTTTTATATAGCACTTGCTCATGTTGTATCAGTCATGGATTTTATTTGGTACTTGTACTCAATAGTGCCATCATTCTCAGACTTCAGGAACTTTGCAGAAGAAACTCTTAATAAGCACACTCTCTACTCCAGGCAAGCTAAAATATTTGTTGAAAATTTTGAATATACCTGGCATATTCAAACTGGTATGATCTTATTGCTATGTCTTCTGCATGTCTTTCTGGTTTTATTTATGGTTAAGAAACTATTCAAAAGTATCATCAGGAGATATACCCTGGGGCAGGATGGCTGTGGGTGGCAGGGTGTGTGGGAGGATATAAGCAGGTATCTATCACAACTGTCACATCCAATGGGTTTGGAACTCACCCCTGAACAAGTGTGGAACCCTAAAAAGCTGACGATGTTACAAAAAGGTGTGCCCTGATCCTGGCATTGCCACAGATTTACAGCTTGCTGCACTGTGCTGGGGCCTGGTCTGCACCTATCAAACAATGTTCAACCCTATTAGGGATCTCCAAAAAGAAAGAAAATGCCTCTGGATCAGACCAACTCTTGTGACTGGTCCTGCGACTGGACCCAGAGAACCAACCAGTGCCAGTATCTGTTGCTTCTATAAGCAAGGTGAAAAAAGTGGCTACAAAAGTTAGATCGTTTAGTAAGGAGAGAAACTCCTACAAAAAGTCATAGAATCACCAAGGTTGGAAAAGATCTCCAAGGTCATCCAGTCCAGCTGTCTACCTACCATCAATATTTCCCCACTAAACTATGTCACAGTACAATATCTAAACGTTTCTTGAACACTTCCAGGAATGGTGACTCAGCCACCATCCTGGACAGCCCATTCCAGCACCTGACCACCCTTTCAGACAAAAGAAGAAAATAAAGCAAAGCCATTAGAAAAATGGAAGGAGGAGGGAGAGATAGAAACAATCTGTCCCCTAATCATGAGTGAGCTGCAAGATATGCAAAAAGATTACAGCCAGGTGAGTATATTGCCACCTGGCTGCTCTGGTGCTGGGATAGTGGGGCCAGTAGCCTGGACTTAGTGGGCTGTGAAGTCAAGCAGCTTTCAAGGGAAAGTGGCAATGACAAAACAATTGAAAAAGGGACACAGTCTTTCACCCTATGGAGGCAACTCTTGTCAGCTGCAAGGAAAGATATCCCTTTAAGGAGGACCTGGTATATTATCCAGGCAAATGGATCTCCACGGAGAAAGGTATCAAGTACTTGAGGGAATTAGCTGTGCTAGAGATGATGTATGACATTAACTTGGGCATTAATCCGAGATCTCTATGACATCAGGTGCATGCAACCTATGTGGCAGAGAGTTCTACAGAGTGCACCGTCATCGTATGCCAGCATCATGACAGGAGTGACCTGGAAAGATAACGAAAGACCAATGGTGGATGAAGTGGCTAACCTTCGACAATATGAAGAAAAATCTCTTCCTCCCTACAGTCCTGTCACAACTGTGGAAAACCTGTTCCAGGAGTTCCAGCAATTCAAAGACAATATGTCTAACACCCCAACTGCGTGGATCAGTATCTCAGATATTATAAATAAGCATTCTTCTACTCGAGATAGAATATAGTGGGTACACACCATGTACCATCCTGTGGTTTTACATGAGTGACCATGGAGAGGATATGAGGAAACGAGATGGAAAATCCACCTCGAACCTAGAAACATAGGTATGTGAGTGGCAGGGGAAAACAGTCACAAGAGAGGGTTCTTCCAGGAAAATGGCGACTCCAGTTTCCAGTGGGCAGTATTCCAGACAGAGTAGATGTTCTCATCTTATTTCTGAGGCTAACAAGGAGCATTCTGTTTCTCATACATCAGAAGTGAGCAACGAATACTATAATCACAACTAGAGGGGCTCTATCTCCAATGTCATGATTTTGTAATTTTGCTATTGGTATTCCACATCATAACATCATGTACAGCCCGAGTAATTAAAGGGTTAATACTCCAGTTCCATGGATTGACAATCTTCCAGATACCTGCTCCTCAAAAGAGAAGAACTACGTATCCCAGAGGACCTCACGGTCAGAGAAGGAAGATATGCCACAGAAGTCACGGGATCTAAGTCACAGGATCAGGCTCACGCTCTCTCCCTCTCTCGAGCCAGGCAGAGGGGTGGGTGTACTTCCAAGCCGTGCACCTTCATCAAGTAGACCTTTCGGTTTTGGAAACTCTCTCTGTCTTATTTTATTTGATGTATTACCCTTACTTTCAATTAGATTGCATTATATTGTGTTATCTTGCATTCCGATATCATAGTTAGTAAAGTAAGTTTTCTTCCTTAGATCATCGCTGCTGCTCCGTTCTTTTTCCCTCTCTGAGCCCAGCTCCCATTCCCCTATCCCTTTCCCTTTTCCTTTCCCATTTTTGGGTGCCAGGGGGCCCACGGGCCTACTGCCCCCTGTCATGGGTGTAGATTTATCTAGATTGATCTAGATAACTCCGTGACAGTTTTTGGTGGAGAATGCGGGTAATCTGAAGCTTTTAATGTTAGCAGAGAAAAGAAAGGATTTCTTTAAGCTGGAGACTGCAAGACTGCAGGGCATTCCTAGTGTGACCTTCATAGACTAGATTACAGACTGGGTAGTCGGCCAAACACTGGACACTATACTGAGTGGTTTTTTTTGTTCTTTTTTTCCCCTCCTTTTTAGCAGCTACTAGCTATGAGTCTGCTCTTTATTGTAGGAGCACTGTATAAGGGATAAAAAACAATTACAATCTTGGAAAATTATTGGCCTATAAGTAACGTCATGATTTCCTGTTGTGGAATTGTGTTCATATATAACCAAATAAGGGCACTGATGGAGACACCTGCCTGGTACTTATATGCAATGTGGCATAATTTGAATTTTGATGCTTACATCCTAGATAGAATAGCTAATTTTACAAACAACTACATCCCAGATGGAATAGCTAACTTTACAAACACCACGATGTTCAAACCTGTTTCCAGGCTTTCTTCTCAGTTTGTCACACGCTTTTCGAATGCCGAGCTAGTGCTCATACTCGTGTGCATGTTATCAATCTCCCTGAATGTATTCCTCTCCATTTGTGCTGTGTGGAAGAAGTCTCCTCCAAAACCAGAGAATGCTGACTGGCAGGGAATATGGAGAGGTTTAGGAAGAATCTTAGAAGCGTGGGGACCCGCAATGTCATGGGATTTCACGCTTGAACATCTGTGGGATCCCGAGAAACTGAGCCAGTATTTGAGTCAGGGATGGTGCGACTTAGATAGATCAAAGGAGGAATGACTTATTTGGGGCTTGCCTTGTGCCTACCGTGCTCTGTATAGTACTATTCTGGAGAGAGAGAGTTTCCGAGCGGAGGTGCAAGCCAAAGGGGGAAATCTCCAAGTGGAATCTGATCAGTCACAGGAGACACCAGTAACAGCATCAGTTGCCCCTGTGGAAGGCAAGAAATGGAAGCGGGTGTCCTCGCATCTAGAACAAAAAAAAAAAAGAAGAGGAGGAGGTAGAGGAAGATCCAGGCGAGGGGACTTCCTCAGAACCAAGAAAGGCAAAAGCAAAAACCAAGAGGCATGAAGAGGAGAGCGATGAAGAGGAGATCTCTATTTCTGTTCGTTGACCACTCAAGATGACTGAAATTCAAAGCTCAAGAAAGGAATTTACATGACGTCCGAATGAAACTCTTGTCACCTGGTTGCTTCGCTGTTGGGATAGTGGGGCCAGTAGCTTGTCTCAAGATGGTAACGAAGCCCACCAACTAGGAGGCATTGTCAGAGACAAATCCATTGACAGAAGAATTAGTAGATGTTTGGATGGAGCTGCAATCCTCTGGGACCGAATGTAAATAGCTGTGAGGGAAAGGTATCCCTACAAAGATATTCTGCAGCCTGCAATGAAAACGTGGGATACAACTGAGAAAGGTATCCAGTATTTGAGGGAAATAGCCCTGGTGGAAATGTTATATGAGTCTAATTTTGCTCCTAATGATCCACGCCAAAACCATGATCCGGAGAGAGTGAGGACAACACCTGAAATATGACAAAAACTTACGACAGCAGCACCAGACAGATACGCCCCCACACTAGTAGCAACATTCCACAGATACGAGGACCAACAGAGAAGACCCCTAGTTTTCAAATTGATTCTTACACTCCAAAACTATGAACAACATCTACCCCCAACTCACGTTTCCATTTCAGCCGTCTCAGAGTTAGCAAATAGACTGGGTGAAGTACGAGAGCAGGTGTCTCTTTTGATTAATCGTGATGAACCCGTAGTAGTATCAGAAACGTTTGACGAGGATCAGGATAAGCAAAGGGGCCTAATGAAAGAACTTATCAAACTAATGAAAATCCAATTAATTAAAGAAGATGGATCCCCCTCCTCACCTGTAACATCAAAAATTTCAGCTATTAAAGGCAAACGCTTTCCTGCTCAAGTGAGGAACAATACTAGGACTGCATCGCGTATTGACTTGTGTTATCTCCGTGACCATGGAGAAGACATGAGGAAGTGGCATGACCAAGCTACTCCTGTAATATGAGCACAGGTGAGACAATTGCAAAACCATGACATCCAACCAGGTGGAGGAGAGGGACAATCAGGTTTATTGAACTGTGAGGATTTGATGGCCTGGCACATCAGAACCATAGGAATCTAAGTTCCAGTGATATAAAGCTCCAGCAGACACTGGTGCAGTGTACTGTAATGCCACCAAGTTATAAAGGGGCAAAAATTTCTAGAGTGATATAGGTATCCCAAGAGCTAATTGTTTTGGAGGCAAAAGTGAGCTTAATCGGAAATGAGTGGCAAAAACACGACTGTGTCAGCCCCAGATGCTCCATGTATTCTTGGCATAGATTACCTCAGTAAAGGGTACTTTAAGGACCCAAAAGGGTAGCAGTGGGGTTTTGGTATAGTTGCCTTGGAGACGGAGGACACTGAGCAGCTGTCTACCTTGCCTGGTCTTTCAGAGGACCCTATTGTAGTGGGGTTCCTAAGAGTAGAAGAACAGCAGGTGCCAATCACTACAACAGTGCAACAGTGGCAATACTGCATCAACCAAGACTCCCTTATTCCAATTTGTCAGGAGAACCAAGGATTAATCAGGAAGACTTGCTCATCCTTCAATAGTACCATATAGCCAGTACAAAAGTCCAGTGGAGAGTGAAGGCTAGCAGTGGACCCATCTTGTTTAAAATCTTTATTGATGATCTAGATGAGGGGATTGAGTGTACCCTCAGTACGTTTGCAGATGACACCAAGTTGGGAGGTAGTGTCAATCTGCCTGAGGCCCTTCAGAGGTATCTAGATAAGCTGGATCGCTGGGCTGACGTGAATGGGATGAGGTTCAACAAGGCCAAGTGCCGAGTCCTGCACTTTGGCCACAATAACCCCATGCAGCGCTATAGGCTTGGGGATGAGTGGCTGGACGACTGTGAAGAGGAAAGGGACCCGGGGGTATTGGCTGACACTCGGCTAAACATGAGCCAACAGTGTGCCCAGGTCACCAAGATGGCCAGTGGCATCCTGGTTTGTGTCAGAAATAATGTTGCTAGCAGGAGCAGGGAAGTGATCTTCCCTCCCTCAGCACTGGTGAGGCCGCACCTCAAGTACTGTGTTCAGTTTTGGGCCCCTCACTGCAAGAAAGACATGGAGGCCCTAGAGCATGTTCAGAGAAGGGCAACAAAGCTGGTGAGGGGTCTGGAGCACAAACCTTATGAGGAGTGGCTGAGGGAGCTGGGATTGTTCAGTCTGGAGAAGAGGAGGAGGCTTAGGGGAGACCTCATTGCACTCTACAGTTTCCTGAAGGGAGGTTGTGATGAGGAGGCTTTTGGCCTCTTCTCCCAGGCAACAAACAGGACCCGAGGAAATGGCCACAAGTTGCACCAGATGAGATTTACGTTAGACATAAGGAAAAACTTTTTCTCTCAGAGAGTGGTCAGGCACTGGAATGGCCTATCCAGGGAGGTGGTAGAGTCGCCGTCCCTGGCAGTGTACAAGAGGCATCTGGATGAGGAGCTACAAGATATGGTTTAGTGGCTTGTAGTAGTAATGGTAATGGGAGGACAGTTGGACTCGATGATTTTGTAGGTTCTTTCCAACCTTGTGATTCTATGATTCTACAGTGAGGGTGGTGAGGCACTGGAACAGGTTGCCTAGTGGTGGATGCCCTGTCCCTGCAGATTTGCAAGATGAGGCTGGATCAGGTCCTGGGGAAACCTCATCTAGCTGCGCATGTCCTTGTTGATTGCAGGGGAGTTAGACTGGAAGACCTTTAGAGGTCCCTTCCAACTGTAAGGATTCTATGGTTTTATGATTCCATTGTGTACCTGAAGGAGATTTGAGGCTGGGCGAGAACAGCCAATAATTTGAATTGTATGATGTTATTTGCTACATAACACTGCATGTCATAATTACTATGGCTGTTATATGCCTTATGAAAAGTATTTACAATGCCTTAGTTTCATCTGGAACCGAATTGTTTTTCTTCATAGTGTCCAGTATGATGTTATGTTTTAGTTTTAGTACCAAAAAAATGTTGATAATACACCAATATTTCTAGTTGTTGCTAAGCAGTGTTGTATAGAGCCAAGGCCATTTCAATTTTCTCAGATCCTACCAGCAAGTGGCTGCAGGGGCCCAAGGAGCTGGGAGGGGACGAAATCAGGACAGCTCACTTAAACTGGGCAGAGGGATATTCCATGTCATATGACATCATGTGGAAGAAAAGTTTTGAAGGGGGGTGGGAATTCATCAGGCTTTGTTCTGCTGTTCAGGGGCTAGCTGGGCATTGGTTGGCAGGAAGTGAGCAATTGCTTGTTCATACGTATATATATATTTATATATATATATATGTCATAACTATTATTCTTTTCTTCCTTCTTCCTAGTCTTCATTGTAGTAAACAAATTTATCTTAATCCATGAGTTCCACTTTTTTCTTTGTTTTTTTTTATTCTCTCCACTATCCCAATGGGAAGAGGGGAAATGAACGAATGACTGTGTGATCCTTAGCCACCTGCCAGGTTAAACCGCAACATACATGTCATGGTTTTATGATTTTCTCGTCTCGCCGTGTTCAGATCGGCTCGCTACTGCTGCGCCCGACTGCACGCAAGGCTTCAGTATTAGCGTAAGGCCTTTGGCTCTCGGACAATCTTTCTCTCAATTATTGCTGATTTATATTGTATTATAGTGTGCTATCTTACATTCCAATACTATATTTAGTAAATTATTTTGTTTCTCCTCAGATCGTTGCCGTTGTTTTTAATTATTTTGGGGTCCCCTGTTTCCCTTCCTGGAGGCGCGGATTTTGCGAAATCCCTCCGCCCCACTACTCGCGGAACCGGGCCAGACCAGCTCTTAAACCGTTTGACATTTTTGGTGTAGAATGCGGGAAAAAGCTGCTTTTTAGCTTTTTAGAACGAATCTCTCTCTGCTCTTGGAGAGCTTCGTTGGGAAAGTTTATCTCTTTCATAGGTGCTCACTGAAAAACTTGACCTTGAAAGTCCAGGCGGACTGCCAATATTTTGAGATATTTTGTAAACTTTGAGCACTGCTATCTTGCTTTAGTAAAGAGGAAGGAAAAAAAAATGATTCTGCTTTCTGTTTTAGACCAGATTGTAGGGAAAGCTACTAATTTCACAGAATTTGTGATTTTGAAACAGGTTACCAGTCTCTCTTGCGAATCCTTTATGGATTGTTTGAATGCTCACCTGACCACGTTGTTAATCTCCCTGAATGCACTGTTTGCCATTGTAATTATTTCACTCAGTATCTGGAATTACTGTATTCTGAAGAAGTCCCCTCCAAAACCAGAGAATACTGAGTGGCAGGGTGTATGGAGAGACTTGGGAGAGACTTTAGGGAGATGGACATGTTCGGTGTCATGGAACTTTACTCCTGAACACCTAAAAGATCCTGAGAGCCTGAACAGATATTTGAGACAGAGATGTTGTGGCCTAGGCAGATCTGAGGAGGCACAAATGATTTGGGGCCTGAGTAATGCTTATCGGGCCTTATTTAATACTATCTCAGAGAGGGAAAGAATTCTAGAAATTAAGAGAAGGATTTTCCTAGCCGAGAAGGAGAGTCTCTGGGCCGAGCGAAAGGGTTTCCAAGCTGAGAAGGATAATCTCCAGGCTGAGCGAGAGAATCTCCAAGTGGAGAAGGAGAATCTCCGGGCTGAGCGAGAGAATCTCCAAGCCGAGAAGGAGAATTTCCGGGCTGAGCGAGAGAATCTCCAAGGCGAGAAGAAGAATCTCCGGGCTGAGCGAGAGACACTCCAGTTCGAGAGGAACTCACTCGAGTCCGAACAGGATGTACTCCGAACTGAGCGAGATGCCCTCCAGCATGCACAATTCAGTCTCCAAAGTGAGATAACCAAAATTCAGTCTCATCAAGCCAAGCTCGAATCTGAACTAAGCACTCTCATAATTCAGCGAGATAGACTTCGAGCCGAGCTGGAGAGTAAGAGCATCAGGACTGACCAACCTGATCAACCGCAGGAGGCACCAGAATCGATGACAGTTGCCCCTGTAAGAGGACGGAAAACGAAACGAATTTCCACTCAGTTAGAACAGAAGAAAGAGGAGGAGGGTGTAGTAGAGGAAGCAGTCAATGTAAGAGAAGAGCAGGAGGGTGAAGTAGAAGAAACAGGCGATGTAAGAGAAGAGGAGGAAAGAGGTCCGGTGGAGAGGCTCCAAGGAACTGGAGTGCCCATGCCCTCAATAAGACTGCATGCACAAACACCAAGGAGGGCAGGAAGTCCTGAAAGAGCAGGAGGTGAGCAAGACATCGTAACCACTGTGGATAGATCTTTGAAAATGAATGAAATTCGTGGTCTGAGAAAGGACTTCACACGCCACCCCAATGAGCCTATTGTCACCTGGTTACTTCGATGCTGGGACAGTGGGGCCAACAGTGTGTGGCTAGATAGCAGAGAAGCTCGTCAGCTCGGTGGCATTGCTAGGGACTCAGCCATTGACAGACGTATTAGCACATGCCAGAACCAGGCCTTCACTCTCTGGAAGCGGATGTTGTTAGCCGTGAGAGAAAAACACCCCTTTAAAGATGATCTCATGCCTGAGAAAAGGAAATGGACTGATATGGAAAAAGGCATCCGTTATTTGAGAGAATGTGCCGTGGTGGAAATGATATACAGCCCCGACTTCATCCCTGACGAGCCAGACCAAGAGCATGATCCTGAGAGAGTCCGGTGTACACCAAATATGTGGCGCACATTCACTAAGACTGCACCAGAAAGGTATGCCAGTACATTTGCAGCAATGTATGGCAGAGGTGGAAGAAGACCCCTTATAGATGATCTGGTTCATAGACTCCAAGGCTTTGAGTTGCATTTAAATCCTCTGCAAGCTTGTGTTTCAGCCATCACAAGGATAGTTGAAAAGCTAGACAGAATGGAGAGCAAACAAGAAGATATAATAGACGAACTGTCTACCAAAGGTGATGCTGATGGATCCATGGTGGACGAGGACCAGAATTCCCAAAACCCTCCACTGGAAGAGCTGATTAACATGGGGTCCTCCCGACCTACATCATCCAACATCTCAGCCATCAAAAGGGGACGTCCTCCTGCTAGAGGAAATGATAACGATAAGGCTATAACACGTCTTGCCTTGTGGCATTACCTGCGTGACCATGGAGAAGATATGAAGAAGTGGCATAAGAAACCCACTTCTGCACTTAAAGCACGGATAAAGGAATTACAAGACAAATCAACCACCAAGGTGAAGTCCTCCAAAAGGGTGATCACTCCAGTTGCTGCAGACAACCAAGGTAACAAATAGAGGGGCCCTGCCCCCAGCCAGGGTGGGGAAAGGGATAATAGAGTGTATTGGACTGTGTGGATTAGATGGCCTGGCACATCAAATCCACAGAAATTTAAGGCACTGGTAGACACTGGTGCACAGTGTACACTAATGCCCTCGAGTCACCAAGGGACAAAATCAATTTATATTCATGGGGTGACTGGGGGTTCCCAAGAGTTGACTGTGTTGGAGGCTGAAATAAGTCTCACGGGCAAAGACTGGCAAAAGCATCCTATTGTGACTGGTCCAGGGGCTCCATGTATACTTGGTATTGATTACCTCAGAAGGGGATACTTTAAGGATCCCAAAATGTATCGATGGGCCTTTGGAATAGCTGCTGTAGACACAAAAGGTGTTAAACAGTTGTCTGCATTGCCTGGCCTATCAGAAGATCCATCTGTTGTGGGTTTGCTACGAGTAAAAGAGCAACAGGTACCGATTGCTACAAAAACGGTACACAGACGGCAGTACCGCACTAACAGGGACTCCTTGCTCCCCATTCTGAAGTTGATTCATCCACTAGAGAGTCAGGGAGTGATCATCAAAACTCACTCACCTTTTAACAGCCCCATATGGCCAGTGCGTAAAGCTAGTGGAGAATGGAGGCTGACGGTAGACTACCGTGGCCTGAATGAAGTCACACCCCCACTGAGTGCTGCTGTGCCGGACATGTTAGAACTCCAATATGAACTGGAGGCAAAAGCAGCCAAGTGGCATGCCACCATTGACATCGCTAATGCTTTCTTTTCCATTCCATTGGCCACGGAATGTAGGCCGCAGTTTGCTTTCACCTGGAGGGGCGTTCAGTATACCTGGAATCGTTTGCCCCAGGGGTGGAAACACAGCCCAACAATTTGCTATGGGTTGATTCAAGCTGCACTGGAACAGGGAGGTGCTCTTGAGCACTTACAGTACATTGACGATATTATTGTGTGGGGCAACACAGCAAGGGAAGTTTTTGAGAAGGGAGAGCAAGTAATCCAGATCCTTCTTAGTGCTGGTTTCGCTATTAAGCGAAGCAAAGTGAAAGGACCTGCACAAGAGATTCAGTTCCTAGGTATAAAGTGGCAAGATGGACGTCGTCACATCCTAATGGATGTGGTGGACAGAATCACTGCCATGTCTCCGCCCACTAATAAGAAAGAGACACAGTCTTTTCTGGGCGTAGTGGGCTTTTGGAGAATGCATGTTCCAAACTATAGCCTCATTGTAAGCCCCCTTTATCAAGTGACACGGAAGAAGAATGATTTCACGTGGTGTCCTGAACAGCAGCAGGCTTTTGAGCAGATTAAACAGGAGATAGCCCGTGCCGTGGCCCTGGGGCCAGTACGGACGGGACAGGATGTAAAGAACATCCTCTATACTGCTGCTGGAGAGAAAGGTCCCACCTGGAGTTTGTGGCAAAGAGCCTCAGGAGAGACCCGAGGCCGACTCCTGGGATTCTGGAGTCGGGCCTACAAGGGGTCTGAAGAGCACTACACTCCAACTGAAAAGGAGATCTTAGCTGCATATGAGGGGGTTCGAGCTGCTTCTGAAGTAGTTGGTACTGAAACGCAGCTCCATCTAGCACCTCGATTGCCAGTGTTGAACTGGATGTTCAAGGGAAAGGTTCCCTCTGTCCATCATGCTACTGATGCCACTTGGAGTAAGTGGATTGCGCTGATTACGCAACGGGCTCGGATGGGGAACCTCAGTCGTCCAGGAATCTTAGAGGTGATCATGGACTGGCCTGAAGGTAAAAAGTTTGGAACATCACCAGGAGAGGAGGTATCACGTGCTACAGAAGCCCCACCATACAATGAACTACCAGGAAATGAAAAGAAATATGCCCTGTTCACAGATGGATCGTGTCGTATTGTGGGGAAGCATCGCAGATGGAAAGCTGCTGTGTGGAACCCGACACGACAAGTTGCAGAGGCCACTGAAGGTAAAGGAGAATCAAGTCAGTTCGCAGAGGTAAAGGCTATCCAGCTGTCCTTAGATGTTGCTGAACGGGAGAGGTGGCCAATGCTTTATCTTTATACTGACTCATGGATGGTGGCAAATGCCTTATGGGGGTGGTTACAGCAGTGGAAGCAAAATAACTGGCAAAGGAGGGGTAAACCTGTTTGGGCTGCTGAACTGTGGAAAGACATTGCTGCCCGAATAAAGAATATGGTTGTAAAGGTGCACCATGTAGATGCTCACGTGCCCAAGAATCGGGCTACTGAAGAACAACAAAACAACCATCAGGTAGATCGAGCTGCCAAAATTGAGGTGGCTCAAACAGACTTGGACTGGCAGAACAAGAGTGAATGATTTCTAGCTCGGTGGGCCCATGAAACTTCGGGTCATCAAGGAAGAGATGCAACATATAAATGGGCTAGAGACCGAGGGGTGGACTTAACTATGGACACTATTGCACAAGTTATTCATGACTGTGAGACGTGTGCCATAATTAAACAAGCCAATAGGATGAAACCTCTCTGGGAGGAAGGGCGATGGCAAAAGTACAAATATGGGGAGGCGTGGCAGGTTGATTATATCACCTTGCCACGATCTCACAATGATAAGCATTATATGCTTACCATGGTGGAAACGACCACTGGGTGGCTTGAAACATATGCAAGACCCCATGCTACCGCCCGAAACACCACATTAGGCCTCGAGAAACAAGTTCTCTGGCGACGTGGTACCCCAGAGAGAATCAAATCAGGTAATGGGACTCATTTCAAAAATCCCCTTGTAAATACTTGGGCCAAAGACTATGGCATTGAGTGGATTTATCATATCCCCTATCACGCACCAGCTTCTGGTAAAATTGAACGATACAACGGGTTGTTAAAAACCATGTTGAAAGCAATGGGTGGCGGAACATTTAAGCACTGGGAGAAGCATTTGGCCGAAGCCACCTGGTTGGTGAATACTCGAGGATCTATCAATCGTGATGGTCCTGCCAGCTCCCTACATACTGTCAAGGGAGATAAGGTCCCTGTAATACATGTAAAGAACATGTTGGGAAAAGCAGTTTGGGTCCTTCCAGCTTCTGGGAAGGGCAAACCTCTTCGTGGAACTGTTTTTGCCCAGGGACCTGGGTGCACTTGGTGGGTGATGCAGGAAAATCGGGATGTTCAATGTGTGCCACAGGGGAATTTGATGATGGGAGAGCAAAATCAGTAATTTCAAGTATATGTACATGTGTTCAGTGTTTGATAATTGATTATTCTTATGTTTGTTTGTATATATATTAAGCATGCTGTAATGATGTAGAATAGGGGGTGGAATGTCATGGTTTTATGATTTTTGGTTATCAGTATTCCACATCACAACATCATGCAGTGTACTGGGAGCTAAGGAGCAAATGCTTTAGTTCCGGGTACCTGTCTGGAAGAGAAGAAGAACTACGTTCCCCAAGAGCCTTTTTGAGTACTGTTATCATTCCTGCTCGAGGGAACAGATATAAGGGCGCAGGTCATCTGACTTGCCCTTCTTCTCGTCTCGCCGTTCTCCCTGTCAAATCGGCTCGCTACTGCTGCTCCTGACTGCACGCAAGGCTTCAGTATTAGCGTAAGGCCTTTGGCTCTCGGACAATCTTTCTCTCAATTATTGCTGATTTATATTGTATTATAGTGCGTTATCTTACATACCGATACTATATTTAGTAAATTAGTTTGTTTCTCCTCAGATCCTTGCCGCTGTTTTTAATTATTTTGGGGTCCCCTGTTTCCCTTCCTGGAGGCGCGGATTTTGCGAAATCCCTCCGCCCCACTAGTCGCGGAACCGGGCCAGACCAGCTCTTAAACTGTTTGACAATACAGTGAGAATCATCCAGGTTGAAAAAGAATGAATTCTGATAGAACCAGAACTGGATTTGGCATGTATTAATACAATACTGTGCATCATCTCTCCTGCCCTAAAGGACTATTATGACGGATGGAGCCCAAAGTCATGAACTAAATGAACTCCATGGACAATTTACATGGATGGCCTATAAAGCACAGGAATTGTATGTGTGTATACATCAAAAAGCAAGATAGGTGATGATAATTAAAATGCATGGAAAATTGTGGGACCTGAGCAAGATGTGAATGGTATGGTATAAGGGGTGGATATTGTCTTAGTTCCACCTGCGACAGTTGTTCATAGTGTCTAGTATGATGCTGTGTTTTGATTTTAGGAGAAAAACAATGCTGATAACACACCGATGTTTCTAGATGTTGCAGAGCAGTGATGTACAGAGCTGAGGATGTTTCAGTTTTCTCAGTTTCTCATACTGTCTTACCAGCAAGGGGGCAGGGGGCACAAGGAGCTGGGAGGGAACAGAATCAGGACAGCTGACCTAAACTGGCCAAAGGGATATTCCATACCATATGACATCATGTGCAAAAACTATTAATCTGAGGCGAGTTGGCCAGAGGGGGGGGCGCTGCTTGGGAACTGGATGGACATGGGTCGGTGAGTGGTGAATAACTGCATTATGCATCACTTTTTTTTGTTCATTTAATCTATGACTTGGGCTCCATCTGTTATTTTGGTCACTCGGGACCTGGCTTTGGTGGTGACACACTGGAACAGGTTGCCCAAGGAGGTTGTGGATGCCCTATCCCTGCAGGCATTCAAGGCCAGGCTGGATGTGGCTCTAGGCAGCCTGGTCTAGTGGTTGGCAACTCTGCCCACGGCAGGGAGGTTGAAACTATATGATCTGTGAGGTCCTTTTCAACCCAGGTCATTCTACGTTCTTATGGTTTTATGATTCTATGAACATCCATTTCCATATTTGTCTTTCCACAGGGGCAACTGACATCAATACTCCCTCTGATTGATCTGGTTGAGCCACTGTTTTAAGTTCAGAGACTTTCTCTCTCTCACTTAGTAAACTCTCTCTTTCAGCTTGGAGATTCTCTCTCTCAGTTTATACTTTCTCTCCCTCAGCTTGGAGATTTTCCCTTTTGGCTTGGAGACTTTCTTTCTCAGATCAGAGACCTTCTCCCTCAGTTTGGAGACTCTCTCTCTTGGTCTGGAGACTCTCTTTCTTGACTCGAAGATTCTCTCTCTTAGTTCAGACTCTCTCCCTTTCAGTCTGGAGACTCTCCCTCTCAGTTCTGAAACTCTCTTCATCAGCTCAGAGACTCTCTCCCTCAGTTTCAGAGACTCTCTCGGAGACTCTCCCTCTCAGTTTGAAGATTCTCCCTCTCAGTTTGATGACTCCCTTTTGGCTCGGAGACTCTCTCCCTCTCCGGGATAGTATTGAATAAGATCCAGAAGGCATAAACCAGGCCCCAAATAATTTGTGCCTCCTCAGATTCACCTGAGCCACAACATCCCTGTCTTAAATACCAGCTTAGATTCTCAGGAACTTGCAGGTGTTCACGGGTAAAATTCCATGACACTGGGGATGCCTGTTTCTCTAAGGTCTCTCCCAAGTTCCTCCACACTCCCTGCAACTCAGTATTCTCTGGCTTTGGGGAAGGCTTCCTCCAGGTATTCTATATACTGATACTGATGATGTAGAATGCATTCAGGGATATAAACATGATAATCGATTGAACATTCAAAAAATGTATAAGGGATTCAAAGGAGAAACTGGAAGTCTGTTTATAAATCACGCGTTCTGTAATATTAGTAACTCCCTCTGGGGTGTAACTTTCAATCTTTAAAACACCACATTGTAAGCAAGCACCAGATAGGTGTTTCCACCAGTGCTTCTAATTTTTTATATGTGCATACAGCTCCAAAGAGCAGAGTGGCATACTTAATAAAGGTCCAGTATGTTCTAAGGACTAAAATCCAGATCATGATGAAATGTAATCCCTTAAAGAACTACTTTAAAAACTCAGGTTTTGTCTCCTTACAAAACCCAGTTGGCATGGTGCCAACAACAACAACAAAATTGGCACTATGCCAAGAAAGTTAATAGGATGCCCAGAAACTAAAGCCTGCAGGGTACAGATAAGGTTTCTGAGTTCATTTCCTGGCCAGTGCACCAAAATTGCCAGTTAGGTCTGGTTCAGCCTAATTCTGTGTCAAGGGGGCAAAGGGATCTACGAACCCACACACTGGGAAGAGAGAGATAAAGGGAAAAGGTAGGGAGACAGGCCTGGATGAAGGATAACGGCAGCAACAAGCTAAGGAAAAATGTGATTTACTAAATACAGTAGCGAAATGTGAGAACACAGTGTAATACAATATGATTGGAATTGAAGCTAATAAATGAAATGAAATGAGAAAGAGTTTCTGAAACTGAAGTCCTTATTCTAATGCTGCACACAAGACGGTCAGGGAGCACAGAGACAGTCTCGTTACTCCCAGTCAGTTTTATCTTTCCTTCTGAACAGAAAACGGAAATGGAAAAATGAAGTCTGCTGAGAGTTGTAGTTCATCTTCTCTTCTGAGACCAATATCGACAACTCACAAAACTGCAGCATTAACCCTTTACCTCCCAGTTCACTGAATGATGTTATAATGTAGAAGACTGTAATTAGAAGATCAGAAGGCTGAAGAACCTTTTCTATGAAGATAGGCTGAGGGAGCTGGACTTGTTCAGCCTGGAGAAGAGAAGGCTCAGGGGAGACCTGACAGAGGCCTTCCAATACTTAAAGGGAGCTTATAAGCAGAAGGAAAATCAACTTTTTACATGGGTAGATAGTGATAGGACAAGGGGGAATGGTTTTAAACTAAAAGAGGGGAGATTTAGATTAGATGTCTGGGGGAGATTTTTCACTCAGAGGCCAGTGAGGCACTGGAACAAGTTGTCCAGAGAAACTGTGGATATTCATCCCTGGAGGTGTTCAAGGACAGGTTAGATGAGGCCCTGGGCAACTGAATCTAGTGCCTGATTTAGTGTTTAGCAATCCTGCCAATGGCAGAGGGGTTGGAACTTGTTGTAGTAGGCGTCTTGCGGGGGCACGGATGTACGGGACAGGCCTCTCCCTAAACACAGAGAGACAGTGCTATCGTGCTGACCTTGATGCAGAGAAAACAGGAGAAGAAGAAGGATGATAAAAGAATGTGGAAACGGCCAAATAAGGCACAATGTTATCTGGTGTGAACCAATCAGAGTGGGACATGACAGCACGGTTATCTAGGTAAAAATGTATATAAGCTGTGTTTAGTAGTGAATAAACGCCATTTTGCCTCACTTACTTCTGCGGTCTGCGTGAGCATCTGGCCCCGACCTGGTAAAGGGTTGGTTTCGCCCAGCAGTAAGCCCTACACGTGGACAGAGGACGAACACCGGACGAGCGAACGGAGACTACACGCAACAGGAACTTGATGATATTTGAGGTCCCTTCCAAGCTAAGCCATTGTATGATTCTATGAATTAGATTCACAACACACACCAATATAAGAATTTTGGTTATGCAAGGATATTCCAAAAATTCAAGAGCCATTGCAACACGGAAGGACACATCTATCCTTAAGGTGAAAGGGGAGATGCCATTCTTCATTTTCCCCACAAAGTGACTCCCAGAGGAGAAGAGGAGGAAAGTGTAATTATTAATTGCCTTCACAAGATAGTTCCCAGAGTAATGGGATGGCAGCAATGCAGGACCCAAATACCAAGCTCAAAGCCAGTGTTTTTATCATAGTTCTCCCAGGCAAAACAAACACACAAACAAAAAAAAACCCAGAAAGTGATAAAGAGTACAGCAAAATGCAAGAGCTGAAATCAGCCATTAAGAGGCCTTGGAATTTGATGTACAGCAAGAGAGGGAGCATGTCACAGAGCAGATGAGGGAACAAATAAACCAATATCAAGAACAGACAAAGCAACACTGTGACCAGCAACAGCAAGTAACAACTTGTCAAGTAATAACTGAACAGATCATTATTTTGAACCTCTTGAGCCTCATGTTGGGTGCCAAAATGGACCATGGTGCCAACAGTCACTGAGGGAAGATAAATGCCATAACCCCAAATACCTCTCCTCTTCATGTCTCCAAGCTTTTATTGCTGAACACATCATATGTTAAGAAATATCCCTTTGGTCAGTTTTGGTCAGCTGTCCTGATTGTGTGCCTTCCTAACCTCGTGTGTACCCCCAGCCTACTCACTTCTGCCTCACAGAAGAGTGGAAAAAAGGAGGAAAAAGAAGGAAATCTGGATAATGTTTAAACACTACTCAGCACTAGCCAAAATACTGGTGTGTTGTCAACACTGTTTTAGTCAAAATCCAAAACACAGCACCATAACGCTACTACGAAGAAAATTATACTCCATTCCAGACAGACCCAGTACACATTGCAAAATTGAGCATTTTGATTACATTAAAAGCTAATTATAGTGAAAGAAAACTGTTAGTGCTATGTACTTTTTATTAAACAGTTTTAGTCTAAACTATGAAAACAAGTTATTTTAGTTTTTGTTTGTTTGCTTTTGTTGTTTTTTTTTCAAGAAAAAGAATAACCTGCACATTTCCCTGAAAGACATTAGTAACAACAGCAGGGTGTCATTCTACCACCACCCACATTTCTATTTTTAGTGTCATTACTAATTCCAGCTTTTTCACAGAGTAGGAAGACTGGAAAGAGTTGGAAACCAATTTAAATATATATAATTGTTTGCTAACTAGTGCTGTACTCTACCTGTTCATGGAAATAATATATTGATTTTTTTTCCTTCTTTCCCTGACTCCTTGGATCTAGTAGCTTCTCTCTCAAAGAAAAACATGTGTACAAGCCAAAAGCTTTTTTTGCCAAATACACAATTCATTCAAGTGTTTGGTTGTTGTTTTGTTTTCTTTTTTCCTGCCTATATACCTCTGTGCATAACAACTCCAAAGTAGTTAGTCTTAGAACTAATTAGTATAAGATGAATCAATACAAAAATTACTTTACGGTGCATTTTAACTCTCACAAACAGGAATTTTCAAATAAAAATTTGAACAGAAGAGCTCAAACTTACGGTGGCAGTATCTCTGCAGCCATGAATATTTTCTCCACCAATTCTGAAAGTATACTGAGTAGATGTGCCAAATTAGTGTTTACATCTTCATTTTTTTCTAATTTTGAGGGATTTAACTAAAGCAAAAAGAAAAAAATATTAAATCTCTTCTCTTGAATAGAGGTCCATATATGAGGGCTGCTCTGAAAGTAATGCCTTGTATTTTATTATGTTGGCCCACAATGTCAGAGGCATTGTGGTATGGCAGTAGAGGTTGAACCTTCCTGCCAACATTCCATTACACTTTGTTGTTGTGCAACAGATGACAGCAGAAGAACAGTATAATAAATGGTATCTGACATGGAAGTGCATATGAAACAAAGGTCTGTCATTGAATTCCTACATGCAGAAAAAATTGCATGCATTGACTTTCATCAACACTTGCTCAATGCTTATGGAGACCGAACAGTGGATGTTAGCACAGTGAGATAGTGGGTAGTGTGTTTCAGCAGTGGTGACACTGACAGTGGGTCTTGGTCACTGATGATGAAAATGCACAGCTAATACTGGTAACTATGTTGAAAAATAGTGTTTTGTAGCTGAGAATTTTCTCTATCAAATAGCGTTATTGTGCTCTTTGTATCTGTTATAGTTTCCATGGAAATAAACAGGAGGCATTACTTTCAGGGTAACCTACATATAATTTGACAACATTACACACTGATTAACATTTAAAACTAAACTAAATATTCTACTGCTGTAAAAATCTCAGACTTCTACAGAGATTACAATTCTGGTTCAAGGAAACTAATACGAAAAAGCAACATTTCTAAGTTCTAGTGTGCTCTGCTTTTAAATGTACAGACATTTAACATTATGATAAATACCTATCATAACTACTCACGTTTATTATTTTTAAACGACACATATTTTTATATACTTTAATCCAATTTTCTGAGGACCCTTCATCCTTTCCATAATTAACAATGTCCTTCACAACATTCTCGTGGAGAAGCTGGCTGCCCACGGTTTGGATGGGCGTATGCTCCACTGGGTGAAACACTGGCTGGATGGCCGGGCCCAAAGAGTTGTGGTCAATGGAGTTAAATCCAGTTGGCGGCTGGACATGAGCGGTGTCCCCCAGGTCTCGGTACTGAAGCTGCTTCTGTTTAACATCTTTATTAACGATCTTGATGAGGGGATTGAGTGCACCCTCAGTAGGTTTGCAGATGACATCAAGTTGGGAGAGAGTGTTGATCTGCCAGAGGGGAGAAAGGCACTACAGAGGGACCTGGATAGACCGGACCAATGGGCCAAAGTTAACTGTATGAGTTTCAATAGGGCCAAGTGTTGGGTCCTCCCGTACAGGCTTGGGGAGGAGTGGCTGGAAAGCTGCCTGATGGAAAGGAACCTTGGTGTACTGATGGACAGTCGACTGAATATGAGCCAGCAGTGTGCCCAGGTGGCCAAGAAGGCCAATGGCATCCTGGCTTGGATCAGGAATGGTGTGGTGAGCAGGACTAGGGAAGTCATTCTGCCCCTGTACTCAGCACTGGGGACGCCTCACCTCGAGTACTGTGTTCAGTTTTGGGCACCTCAGTACAGAAAGGACATTGAGGTACTGGAGCAGGTCCAAAGAAGGGCAACAAGGCTGGTGAAGGGCTTGGAGAATATGCCCTACGAGGAGCGACTGAAGGAACTGGAGCTGTTTTGTCTGAGGAAAAGGAGGCCGAGGGAAGACCTTATTACTCTCTTGCAATACCTGAAAGGTGCTTACAGCGAGAGCGGGGTTGGTCTCTTCTCACTGGTGAGAGGTGACAGAATGAGGGGAAATGGCCTCAACTTGTGCCAAGGTAAGTTTAGGTAGGATATCAGGAAAAACTTCTTTACAGAAAGGGTTGTTAAGCACTGGAATAGGCTCCCCAGGGAGGTGGTTAAGTCACCATCCCTGGATGTGTTTAACAGCCATTTGATTGTGGTGCTCAGGGACATGATTTAGCAGAGGGTTTATAGGGTAGTATGGTTTGGTTGCGGTTGGACTTGATGATCTTTAAGGTCTTTTCCAACCTGAGCAATTCTATGATTTTATAATTACGTTAAAGTGAAACAGAAGTTAGGAGTGTATTTTTAGTAAGAAAGATAGAATCTACAAAAAGGAGTTAATATAAGGGAGTTTTAAAATAAATCCGTGATCAGACACTGACTTCTGGAATATCTGGAGCTTACCACAAGTTTATGTTAGGCCATTCAGTAACTGTAAAAAAATAACCTATAACTGCTAAAGAATAAATACGTAACTTAAAGAAATTTGAGTTAAACTTATTTAAAAGTGATATTATGAACATTGTTCAAGCCAACATTTTTAAAAAAATCTCAATCAGTTCAGTACCTGTATTTCTCATGTAAATGAAATTATTTCTGAAAGATTGATAAATAAATGCTTCCAAAGCAAATAAAACATAACTACTAGTAGGCCATTTCAACAAATCAAAATGTTTAAAAAAATACATAGTTCAAGGTATCACCTCACAGGACTGCTTGCTCTCCATTATCTTTAATATACAGTCTTTCAGTGCATGGTGAACAAAATGCGTTGCTGTTGCTTTCATGTACTGCTCCATAAGTGTACTTGCTAAAGTGGTGGCACGAAACAAAGTAGTAGCTTCAGCTGAAAAAGAAAGAAAAAAAGAGATTAAATTGAAAAGTCAGGAAAAGGAGACAAAAATAAAAGCTGAGGAAAAATATGTTGTGTTCAGTTTGATATATCCCTTAGTTAAGGGAGGAGACAGAAATGAAGACATGGGAGCCCTTCTCTCCTCAGTTTATGTAAATGATGGTGTAATTAGTACAGTACCTTCCATACTTATTTCCTTGTCATTTAGTGACCGTAACAATAGAGACTCGAGCTTTTCATGAAGAAAAATCTTCAATAAAATGCCAGCTAAGAGTGTTCTATCCTGTCCACAAACATGTGATAAAGCATAGACTACATGAAGCTCTTTCTGAAGTATGATCTGAAAGAAAAACAAAATCATGTTTGGAAACTTCTAACATAACAGTTTTGTAAAAATTGATATCTTACATCTATAGTGACATACAGATATCACTACAGATAGTACTTAATGTATATTAGTGTTATTGAAATCTCTTTAACAACTGAAAAAAAATTGACACAGTGTTAACAAACTTATTACCTCTTTAAACTCACTATACTCCTCTTCTGGCATGATCTTCTCCATAGAATATCGTGCTCGAACACGCAAAGATCCAGGCTCAATACCCTTTAGTGGTATATAGGAACTGAGTTGAAACCACTCATCTGTTGCATGTCCTTTCTGTAATCGGCTTAATTGGCAACGCATAAACACTTCAGGAAAAAAGCATTAAGTAGGTTATCTCCAGTAAAACAGTGCTAGTATTGAATAAAAAAATATATTTTTCAGCATGTCATCTTGTTTCATCAAAAGTGTATTAAGAAAAATAATTAAAATTTGTGCCATCAAATATATTGACCCCTTGATTTAGAACTCCTGTAAACTGATGCTGAAATATAAAACAGTGTAAATAGCATATACATATACATTCCTAAATGCAATATATATTAATATAGTTTCCTTTGTAACACCCAAATAGTGGAAAAAATTAAACACAAAACACTCAGACAAAAAGCCATGCAACACAAAACTACCTGGCAAACCTAGGCAGCAATCAGAAAATTAAAACAGATAGTGTGATTAGAATTTACTGTCCTCTTTAAAGCCTTGGACTCATATTTCCATCAGTTCTGATCTTGAGCTGCTTTGTCACTATTTTAACTTATTTATTATTAGCATTACTACATATTTCACAAATGTTGCCACATGTATTTCTTTAATACTTAGGAAATCCCAGGGTAAGGCTGTAACAGTACATACAAGGTATATAATAAAGCATTCCCAGACAGCTTACTGCCCAAATAATGACAAAAATCAACCCAAGAATGACAAAATCATTAATTCACTTTTTTGTGGTGTTGGTACCTAGTTACCAAGCAGTGACTTGCATCAGCCTATTCAACTGTAATTGAAAGTCTGGTCTGACAGCTGAGTAGTAAGCTGCAGAAGTTACAACACTGGCCATTCTAAAATAAGCAAATACTCTCCTGAACTCAGTGAGCATCACACAGGAAGGGCACACACTTGCAGAGACAACATTCTACTACGAAATATCCACAGTGTTTTAAGAGAAGATACACAATTCCAGTATCATGTTTAGCCTGTCAGACAGTCTGGAAATTCCAAGAAAGAACCCTTTTTATGCATCTCTTTATGCAATATACTTTATCTCAATACTTCACATAAAAATAAATATAAAATTAAATAATAATAGAAATACCACACTACCAACACCCCTGAGAAAAAAAAAACAGAAAACACACCATCACACACAAAGTACACCACACTTCTTTTTCACTTTTCCACAAATTAATGGTTTTCCATACCACTTCCTCATATCCTCCCCCACCTGCATGGATCAGTATCTCAGCTGTTAGAATTAAGCATTCTTCAGTTCAAGAGAGAAAATACAGTGGGTACACACCAGGTGCCATTCTGTGGTTTTACAGGAGTGACCATAGAGAGGATATGAGGAAGTGGGATGGAAAAAAACACCTAGATGCTAGAGGAACAGGTACATGAGTTACAAGGAAAATCAAAGACAAAAGAGGATTCTTCCAGGAAAATGGCCACTCCAGTTTCCAGTGGAAAGTTCCCCCAGAGTAGATGGTCTGAGACTGATAATGAGCCTTCTAGGTAGCATTCATGACAAATGGATACAATAACCAGGACTAGAGGGGCCCTACTACCAGCCAGGTGGAGGAGAGGGACAGTCGAATTTGCTGAGCTGTGTAGACTCAATGGCCTAGCACATCAGAACCATAGGAATATAAAGCTCCAGCAGACACTGGTGCACAGTGTACTCTAATGCCTCCAAGTTATAAAAAGGCAGAACCCATCTATATTTCTAGAGGGACAGGGGGATCCCAAGAGCAAACTGTATTGGAGGCTGAAGTGAGCCTAATCAGAAATGAGTGGCAAAAGTACCCCACTGTGACCAGCCCAGAGGCTCTGTGCATCCCTGGCATAGATTATCTCAGGAAAGGGTACTTGAACAACCCAAAAGGCTACCGGTGGGCTTTGGTATAGCTGTCTTGGAGACAGAGAAAATTAAGCAGCTGTTTACCTAGTCCAGTCTCTCAGAGGACCCTTCTCCTGTGGGGTTGCTAAGGGTAGAAGAACAGTAGATGTCAATCACTAACACAACAGTGCAATGGAAGCAATATCGCACTGACCAAGACACCTTCGTTCCCATCCATAAGCTGATTTGTCAACTGGAGAACAGCAAGACTCATTCACCCTTCAATAGTTTGATAAGTATAGTGTGAAAGTCTGGTGGAGGATAACAGTGAACTATCATAGTCTGAATGAACTCACAACACTACTAAGCGCTGCTGTGTCAAACGTGCTAAAACTCCAACATGAACTGGAATCAAAGGCAGCAAAGTGGTATGCCACAACTGACATAGCCAATGTGTTTTTTATAAATCCCTCTGGTAGCAGAGTGCCGGCCACAGTTTACTTTTACTTGGAGTGGCATCCAGTACACCTGGACTCAACTGCCCCAGAGGTGAAAACACAGTCCTACCTTTTGCCATGGTTTCATGATTTTGTGATTTTTGATTGCTATTCCACATAATAACATCATGCAGTGCACTGCGAGTTAAGGAGTTAATGCTGCAGTTCCGTAGATTGTCAATTTTTCTGGTTTCCCAGTCTCAGAAGAAAAGAATGAACTACAACTCCCAGAAGACTTCATTTTTCTGTCTCTGTTTTCTGTTCAGAGGGAAAGATAAAACTGACTGGGAGTCACGAGACTGCCCTCTTTGCTCTCTGTGCTCCCTGACTGTCTCGCCTACAGCATTAGAGTAAGGACTTCAGTTTTGGAAACTCTCTCTCATTTGATATGAATCATTAACTTCAATTCCAATCATATTGTATTATATTATCTCACAATCTGCTATTATATTTAGAAAACTAAGTTTTTTCCCTTAGCTCGTTGCCACTGTTTTCCTCGTCTAGGCCCATCTCCCTACCTTTTCCCTTCCCCCCTACCCTTTTCTGGGGCATGGAACCATGGGTCCCTTTTCCCCTGTGTCACAGAACTAGGCTGAGCCAGGTCGAGCTGTGACATTCTTTGGTGCCCTAGGAGAGGGGAAAGGAGGAAAAGGGGAAAAAGGTTGGGTGATGGGCCTAAAAACAAAACAGCAGCAACAATCTAAGGGAGAAAACTAATTTACTAAATATGACAGCAGTATGCAAGATAATAAAATAAAATATAATTGGAAATTAGGCTAATAAATCAAATAAAATGAGAGAGGCAGTGTCCAAAACCAAAGGCCTTACTCTAATGTTGAAGGCAAGACAGCTAGGGAGTACACACCGCAGACAAGCAGTAAAAGAAGGGGCAGTCTCAGGACTTGCAAGCAGTTTTGTCTTTCCCTGTAAACGGAAAACGGAAATGGAACAGTGAAAGTCTTCTGGGATATGTAGTTCTTCTCTTCTGAGACCAAGAAACCAGAAAAATGGACACTCCATGGAACTGGAACATTAACTCTTTAACTCCCAGTACACTGACGGAAACCCCTATCTGTTGCCAGCATTCAATATGATATGGTTTGAACACTGAAAGTTACACCCCAGACAGTGATTTATAAACAGGCTTCCAATCTCTTCCTTGAATCCCTTATACATTTTTGAAATGTTCAATCAGTGATCATGTAGTCAGTCTCCCTGAGTCTCTGAGCCAAAAGGGAGAGTCATCAAACTGAGAGGGAGAGTCTCCAAGACAAGAGGGAGAGTCTCCTGATCCAAGAGAGAGAGAGTTAATACTGAGAGACAGAATATCAACTAGAGAAAATCTCTGAACTGAGGGAGATGGTCTCTGAGCTGAGAAAGAAAGTCTCCAAGCCAAAAGGGAAAATCTCCAAGTTGAGGGAGAGGAGCTCCAAACTGAAAGAATCTCTAATCTGAAAGTGTTTCAGAACTGAATGGGACAGCCTCTTCGTCAAACAAGACCATTTCCAAACCGAATGAGACAGTTTCCAGTCTGAATGAGACAGCCTCCAAGTTAAGTTAGAGAAGAAAGAGCATAGAAAAAGAGCAACCTAATCAATGACAGCAGGCACCAGTATTGATGTCAGTTGCTCTGTGCATCCTATTGTGACTGGCCCAGGGGCTCCATGTATACTGGGTATTGATTACCTCAGAAGGGGGTATTTCAAGGATCCCAAGGGGTATCAATGAGCCTTTGGAATAGCTGCTGTAGACAAAGACAACATTAAGCAGCTGTCTGTTTTGCCTGGCATGTCAGAAGATCTGTCTGTTGTGAGGTTGCTATGAGTTAAAGAGCAGCAGGTACCGATTGCCACAAAAATGGTGCACAGATGGCAGTACCGAACCAACAGGGATTCCTTGCTCCCCATTCTGAAGTTGATTCGTCAACTAGAGAGTCAAGGAGTGATCATCAAAACTCACTCACCTTTTAACAGCCCCATATGGCCAGTGCGTAAAGCTAGTGGAGAATGGAGGCTGATGGTAGACTACCATGACCTGAATGAAGTCACACCCCCCCTGAGTGCTGCTGTGCCGGACATGCTAGAACTCCAATATGAATTGGAGTCAAAAGCAGCCAAGTGGTATGGTGCCACTGACATTGCTAATACCTTATTTTCCATTCCTTTGGCCACAGAATGCAGGCCAGTTTGCTTTCACCTGGAGGGGCATTTAGTATACGTGGAACCAATTGCCCCAAGGGTGGAAACACAGCCCAACCATTTGCCACGGGATGTTCCAAAATGCACTGTAGCAGGGTGGTGCTCCCAAGCACCTGCAGCATACCGATGACATTACTGTGTGGGGCAATACAGCAAAGGAATTTTGCTGTATTGCAAAGGAGAGAGAATAATAAAAATCCTTCTGTGACCAAGTAAAAGGATATGCGCTGGAAATTCAGTTCCTAGGTATCAAGTGGTAAGATGGACGACATCACATCCCAATTGATGTGGTCAACAAAATTACTGATATGACTCCACCCACTACCAAGAAAGAAATACCATCTTTAATGGGCAGAGTGGGTCATATGACTGTCCTCTGCTCTCTTTGCTCTGTGGCTGTCTCACCTATAGCATTAGAGCAAGGACTTTGGTTTTGGAAACTCTCTCATTTGATTTGATTTATTAGCTTCAATTCCAATGATATTATGTTTTATTGTATTATCTCACATTCTGCTATTATATGTAGTAAACTATGTTTTTCCCTTAGCTCGTTGCCTCTGTTTTCCTCATCTTGGCCCATCTCCCTACCTTTTCCCTTTCCCTCTACCCTTTTCCGGGGCATGGGTCCATGGGTCCCTCTGCCCCTTTGTCATGGAACTAGGCTAAACCGTGACACGTGGGTTGATCCAGACTGTCCTGAAACAGAGGGAAGCTTCTGAACACCTGCAGCACATTGATGAAATCATTGTGTGGGGCAACACAACAGAGGAAGTCTTTCAGGAAAGGAAGAAAATTATCCACATCCTTCTGAAAGTTTGTTTTGCCAGGTCCTGCACCTTAGCCACACCAACCACAGGCAACACTACAGGCTTAGGGCAGAGCGGCTGGAAGACTGTGAAGAGGAAACAGACATGGGGGTATTGATTGATACTTTGCTGAACATGAGCCAGCAGTGTGCCCAGGTGGCCAAGAAGGCCAGTGGCATCTTGGCTTGTGTCAGAAACAGTGTGGCCAGCAGGAGCAGGGAAGTAATTGTCCCTCTGAACTCAGCACTGGTGAAACCGCACCTTGAGTACTGTTTTGTTTTGGGCCCCTCACTGTAAGAAAGACATGGAGGCCCTGGAGGGTGTCCAGAGAAGGGCAACGAAGTTGGTGAGGGGTCTGTAGCACAAGTCTTATGGGGAGCAGCTGAGGGTGCTGGGATTCTTCAGTCTGGAGAAGAGGAGGCTCAGGGATGACCTTATTGCTCTCTACACCCACCTGAGGGGAGGTTGCGGTGAGTTGGGGTCAGCCTCTTCTCTTGTGTGACTAGTGATAGGACTACAGGGAATGGCTTCAAGTTGCACTAGGGAAGATTCAGTCTGGACGTTAGGAAATACTACTTCTCTAAAAGAGTGATCAGGCACTGGAACAGGCTGCCCAGAGAGGTGGTGAAGTCACCATCCCTGGATGTGTTCAAGAAAAGGGTTGATGTGGCACTGAGGGACCTGAGTGAGCATGGTGGTGATGGATCAGTGATTGGACTAGATGATTTTAGTGGCCTTTTCCAACCTTAATGATTCTATGAAAAGGACAACAAATTCCACAGAGAAATGTTTCAAACAGATTAAAGAAATTAACTTAACAAAACATTTTACAGAGCAGATTAATACTAAGTGCTTCTCTTTCCTCATTTTGCTTTTCTTTTTTCTTTTTGTCTATGTGGTCCCAGTATAACATAATAGGTATTCTGGAATAGAGCTACAGAACTCATCAGCTGTGCATTTTGCTACTAAAAAACATGCCAGTTCTTATTGTGAAAAATTGAGTGCAGTCAGTAACATACATCCCAAACGTACAGCTTTATAATAACTGCAGAGCATATTTAACTTTTTTGTAACCATGTTTGACAAGAGCAATGAAAATTGCACAAAATATCCATTGTTGCAATATAAATGCTTCTTTTACAAAAAAATACTTACATATATCTGGATCTTTACTTTTCTTTGTTTTGTTACTAAGACTTATCTCAAATCTATTAATATCACACGAAAGATCACTAGGGGAAGAGACAGAAAGCCTTGATTATTAATACTATACTTGATCAACATTTAAATTTATTCTAAAGTTATTTCAAACCTGACTTCTCATGATCGGCTAGACACTTATATTAACAAAGATACTTAGGTGCATACATAAAATTCTACCCATGAATGTGTGGTTGAAAGATGGCTGCTATATAGCCATGCATACAGTATTTTGTTCCCAACATTAAGACTACATCATTGAAGAAGAGGCAGGTATTAGTTGTAGGTGATTTCTCCCTACAGGAAACTGAACGCCCAGAATGTCAAGCAGACCCTCTTCTTAGAGAAGTCTGCGGTCATCTTGGGGCTCAGATGAGGGATGTCACTGGGAAACTACCTAGCCTGGTACAGCTGTCAGACCACAACCCCTTACTACTTTTCCATATAGGGAGAGATGAAGCAGCTAGATTTATCAGACATAGATGATGGAAACGAGTGCACCCTCAGCAAGTTTGCAGACGACACCAAGCTGAGCGGTGCAGTCGATACACTGGAAGGAAGGGAAGCCATCCAGAGGGACCTGGACAGGCTGGAGAAGTGGGCCCATGAAAACATAATGAGGTTCAACAAGGCCAAGTGCAAGGTGTTGCACTTCGGCCAGGGCAATCCCAGGCATTTATAAAGACTGGGGGAAGAACTCCTTGAGAGCAGCCCTGCGGAGAAAGACTTGGGGGTCCTGGTGGACGAGAAGCTAGACATGAGCCAGCAGTGTGCGCTTGCAGCCCGGAAGGCCAACTGTGTTCTGGGCTGCATTAAAGAAGGAGTGGCCAGCAAGGAGAGGGAGATGATTGTCCCCCTCTACTCAGCTCTTGTGAGTCCCCAACTGGAGTACTATGTCCAGGCCTGGAGCCTCCAGTACAAGAAAGATGCAGAGCTCTTGGAACGAGTATAGAGGAGGACCACTAAGATGATCAGAGGGCTGGAGCACCTCTCCTATGAGGAAAGGTTGAGGGAACTGGGCTTGTTTAGCTTGGAGAAGAGAAGGCTCCGGGGAGACCTCATTGTGGCCTTCCAATACTTGAAGGGAGTGTATAAACAGGAGGGGGAACAGTTGTTTACATGTTACGATATTTATGTTAGACATTAGGAGGAAGTTTTTCACACAGAGGGTGGTGACACACTGGAACAGGTTGCCCAACGAGGTTGTGGATGTCCTGTCCCTGAAGGCATTCAAGGCAAGGCTGGATGTGGCTCTGGGCAGCCTGGTCTAGAATCAGAATCATAGAATCATAGAATGGCCGGGGTTGAAAAGGACCACAATGATCATCTAGTTTCAACCCCCCGCTATGTGCAGGGTCGCCAACCACTAGACCAGGCTAGTGGTCCCTTTCAACCCAGGCCATTCTATGATTCTGTGATACATGTGGGTAATGGGCTATGGGTAAAGGGACTTCAGGGCCTTGGGACGACGGCTGAAGGAATTGAATGCACAGCTCATCTTTTCTTCTCTGTATTGGGTAAGGACATGGGAACCAATCAAAGGATCTTATCTTTAAATACCTAGCTTCATGGCAGGTGCTGTTGCCAGAACTTGGGTTTTTTGGAAACCAAATGGCCTACATGGCACCAGGTTTGTGGGCACTGGATGGGATTTGCCTTTCTCAAATGGGGAGAAGGGTCCTCGGGGAAAAGCTGGTGGGACTCATTGGGAGGGCTTTAAAATAGGTTTGAAGGGGAACAGGGAATAGCAAGCCTTCCTGTGATGAGGTGTGGGATGGCATAGCTAGATTAGAGAAACTGGGTGCTAGCAGGGGCCTTTTGGAGGACCCATTGCCTTTAGAGGGGCTGGCAACACTGCACATATGAAATCCTATGATGATGAGGAAGTGATTGCTGGGGCAACAGTAGAAGGCAATGGGGAAAATCAACGGAAACACTTAAATGGAATTAAGGAGTTATCCTTTAAGGAAGTGACAAGACTAGCTGCCCCACTGAAGTGCCTCTACATCAATGCACACAGCTTGGGAAACAAACAGGAAGAGCTGGAAGCTACTGTGCTACTAGAAAACCACAATACAGTTGCATCACTGAAACCTGGTGAAATGATTCCCACGACTGGAGTGTGGCTATTGATGGCTACAAGCTGTTCAGAAGGGACAGGCAAAGAAGGAGAGGAGGAAGTGTTACTATCTACATCAGGAAGGGAATAGAATGTTTAGAGCTGTACTTAAAGAATAGACATGAGCTAGTCAAAAGCCTGTGGGTGACAGAGACCAAGGCAGCAAAGGGAGTCTTGTGATAAGTGTCTACTAAAGGCCACCTGATAAAGTAGAGCCTGTTGATGAGGCCTACCTGCAACTACAGGAGGCATTGCAATCACAAGCGCTCGTCCTGCTGAGGGACTTCAACCACCTGGACATCTGGAAAAGTAGCACGGCAAGCTGTAGGTGATCCAGGAGGCTCCTGGAATGGGTTGAGAATAACTTCCTGAGCCAAGTAATAGATGGCCCCACTGGAAGGAATGCAATACTGGACCTGCAGAGCTGGCAGATCTTTAAGGAGGCTTTCTTCAGGGCACAAGAGCTCTCCATCCCCAGGTGTAGCAAGTCAGGAAAGAAAGGCAAGAGACCAGTGTAACTGAACTGGGACCTGCTAGTCAAAATAAAGAGCAAGAAGAAAATGCACAGGCAGTGGAAACAGGGACAGATACTGTGGGAAGAGTATAAGGAAGCTGCTATGCTGTGTAGGGATGGGGACAGGAAAACCAAGGCCCAGCTTGAAGTGAACTTGGCAAGGGATGCCAAGAACAACAAGAAAGGCTTCTACAGGTACATCAACCAGAAAAGGAAAGTCCGGGAGAGTGTACACCCCCGACTGAGTGACACAGGCAGGCTGGTAACAACAGACAAGGAGAAGGCTGAGGTCCTTAACAACTTTTTTGCCTCCATCTTCCCTGATAACTGCTCGTCACACAGCCCTCAAACATTTGGTTTGGTGGGAGGGAGTCAGTAAAGCAATGTCCCTCCCACTGTAAGCAAAGATCAAGTTTGTGACCACCTGAGGAACGTGAACATCCACAAGTCTATGGGTCCTGATGAGATGCATCCCAGAGTCCTGAGAGAATTGGCTGAAGTAGTTGCCAAGCCACTCTCAAAGATATTTGAATAGTTGTGACAACCAGGTGAAGTCCCTGGTGACTGGAAAAAAGGTAACATCACACCCATTTTTAAGAAGGGTAAAAAGGATGACTCTGGGAACTACCGACCTGTCAGTCTCACCTCTGTGCCAGGGAAGATCATGGAGCAGATCCTCCTGGAAAATATGCTAAGGCATGTGGAAGGCAGGGAGCTGATACAGGAGAACCAGCATGGCTTCACCAAGGGCAAATAATGCTTGACCAACCTAGTGGCCTTATATGATGGTGTCACTGCATCAATGGACAAGGAAAGAGCCACTGATGTCATCTATCTGGCCTTCAGTAAGGCCTTTTTGACACGGTCGCCCACAACATCCTTCTCTCCAAATAGGAAAGATGTGCATTTGGTGGGTGGACTGTTCAGCGGATGAAGAATTGGCTGCAGGATCGAGTCCAGAGAGTGGCGGTCAGTGGCTCCATGTCTGGATGGAGATCAGTGACGAGTGGTGTCCCCCAGGGGTCGGTGCTGGGACCGATAATCTTTAAGATCTTCATCAGTGACATTGACAGTGGGGTTGAGTGCATCGTCAGCAAGTTTGCTGATGACACCAAGCTGTGGGGTGCGGTGACACACCAGAGGGATGGGAAGCCATCCAGAGGGACATGGACAGACTTGAGCAGTGTGCCCAGGTGAATCTCGTGAGGTTCAGCAAATCCAAGTGCAAGGTCTGCAACTGGGTCACGGCAACCCCCAATATCAATACAAGCTGGGGGATGTTAGGATAGAGCACAGCCCCACCGAAAAGGACTTGGGGGTACTGGTGGACGGCAACTGGACACGAGCCAGCAATGTGCCCTCACAGCCCAGAAAGCCAACCGTATCCTGGGCTGCATCCAAAGCAGGGTGGCCAGCAGGGCGAGGGAGGTGATCCTGCCCCTCTGCTCTGCGCCGGTGAAGCCTCACCTGGAGTGCTGTGTCCAGATGTAGAGTGTTCAGTGCAGGAGAGACATGGAGCTGTTGGAGTGCGTCCAGAGGAGGGCCACAAAAATGGTCCCAGGGATGGAACACCTCTCCTATGAGGAAAGGCTGAGAGAGCTGAGGCTGTTCAGCCTGGAGAAGAGAAGGCTGCAAGGTGACCTGAGAGCAGCCTGTCAGTATCTAAAGGGGGGCTGCAGGAAAGAAGGGGGCAGACTCTTCAGCAGGGTCTGTTGTGATAGAACAAGGGGAAATGGTTTCAAGCTCAAAGAATGTAGATTTCGGTTGGATATAAGGAAAAAGTCTTTTACAGTGAGGGTGGTGAGACAATGGAACAGGTTGCCCAGAGATGTAGTTGATGCCCTGTCCCTGGAGACTTTCAAGGTGAGGCTGGATCAGGCCCTGGGGAAACCTGATCTAGCTTTGGATGTCCCTGTTCATTGCAGGGGAGTTGGACTAGATGGCATTTAACGGTCCTTTCCAACTCTAAGGATTCTATGATTCTTCTACGTTTTTTAAAAGCATACACAACACAGTAGAGTGTAAAGAACATTTAAAATTGCATTGCATTTTAGTGAAATTTAGTAATTCAATAAAATAAAGACTTACTCAAAGACAAATTCTTCTGACCATACAGGGTTCTGCCCTTCCCTGGTATGTGTTTTTGCAACCTGGACACTGTTCAGGTATATGTTACAATACGGATTAGTAAAATGTTTTACTGGGAGCGTATGAGCTTCTTCTACATGCAAAATAAGACTGTTGACCTAAAGAAAATACACAAAATTTATTTCTTTAAAAAAAATATTGAAAAGACCCCCCATGTGAATGTTAATGTTAAAGAATAATATCAAATACAAACAGTAATTTCCAAATTGAAAGAGCAGGAAACAGGAGTAATGGAACAAGTTTTTAAGAGCAACTTAAATAACTGTTTGAAAATAAATCTCCACCACCATAGCTTTAACTCTTTTTTTTCCTTCTAAAACCAGCACTAAGAGACATTAAGATTTTCAAGTACTAACTTTTCTATGCATAGAAAATTCTGTTCAAGTCTGAAATCTGTATCTGGAATAAGAGCCACAGAAAATTCCAAACACCATGTCATATTTTATGCCTTCCTAACACATTACATAGAATTCCCTTGTTCAACATGAATATTCTCCCTTTTAATGGGAGAACAACTGGTACTATAGATTCTCAAAGTAATAGCACTTCACAACCTAAATTCCAGAAAATGAAAAGTAAACTTTCTGAAATCATCTGTATTAAATGTTTTAAGCAGCCTACTATTTTACAAACTTCTGAATTGTGTGCAATTCATAGCTGATTCCAACATCTACCAATATAAAGTCAAGTCAAATTAGACAAATACAGAAAATACTGCACTTGAACAAGTCAACATTCCATTTAAATTCAAATATTCAGTATCAGAAGTTTCAAAGGACAGTTCAAGAAACCTTGCAGAAAATTATATATAACAATTCAAAATAAAGTTTCCTTACAGTCTCTTAGAAGGTAGATTATGTCATAAAAATTATTACTAATCAAATTTAGTAATACTTAGCAAATTTGGATCAATGACCTTCAGAGGTCCATTCCAACCTAACCCATTTCATGATTCTGTGAAAAACTGTAGGCTCTTATTTTCCATTATACTTCGGAGAACGTGCAAACAAAACTAACTGATGTAGTATCTGCTTCCCTTTCTTTTCTTAAATTTAAGCTTCCTGATAGTTTCTATAAGTCAGACATCTAAGTGTTTGGTTGTTGCTTATTGTGTTTGCTTTTTTTTTTTTTTTTTAACTTTTGGGTACGTGTGTGCCTTTATTCACTTTATCTACCTTGATCACTCATGCTCTTTTATACTTCCCCCTAAATAATCCAGTACTTCCCACACTATACTTATTTAAGTGGAACTTCTTTTACTCATTCTAGCCTGTAATGAAAATCCCTTTCTCACATTTCCTTTATATATTTTTTATTATCTTTCAAACTAACTCTATCCTAAACGAGAACTCCACAAATATTATGCAGGTTGCTCCAAAAGTAATGCATTTTCACCAGCAATGAACAAGAGCCTGCACGCCACACTTATAAAAATCTGTACCAGCAAAGGTGACCCACTGTTTCACGGTTGCCATAACAGCATCATTGCTAAAGCACACCACCCACTGCCTCACTGTGCTAACATCCACTGTGTGGTCTCCATAAACATTCACCAAGCATCGATGAATGTCAGTGGGTACATTTTTTTCTGCATGAATGAATTCAATGATACTCCTTTGCTTCATATGCACTTCCACGTCAGAGGCCATTTTGTCAGCCTGTCCCTCTGCTACCACAGAATGTGTGCACAGCCACAAAATGTAATGGAATGTTGGCAGGAAGGTTCAGTCTTTTCTGCCATACAACCAACATCCACCTCTGATGTGGTGGGCCAACATAACAAAATAGGAGGCATTACTTTCAGAGTAGCCCTTGTAAACAGTATCCATTTTTTATTGTATTCCTTCATGCAGTCTAATGCTTAATTTCCTTTTGAAATATAGAATTCAGAAGTTCATATCATTACTGTAGGTGCTTTACATTTTGGCTCCCAATTTTTAGCTGCCAGTTCCATATGCCAATTCACCTACTTTAATTTGGTTCTGCAGGAGTAATAATAATTTTGTTTCCTAAAAGAAAAAATCCACAAAAAAAAAGTTTTTTTTCTTTTAATGGACTGCTAAAACAGCTTCCTCCGATGTTCCTAGCATTCAAAGATACCAGGAATTCTTGAAGTATTTTCCCATTATTCTTTAATCATCACAGATTTAGACATTTATGACTACCTATCCCTTATCTGTGAAAAATTCTGTCCACAACAGTACTCTCAAAAGACAAAAAGAAGTCACAAGCACAGTCAGTGATGCTAGTATTTTGATTAAATGTGACGTAAATCTATCAAACCCAGTGAATTTTAAGAGTTAAGAAAATACAAATGCATAATTATTGATGCTTTTACTCAAATGTGATCAGAAATGAATGCTTAGCAAATCCTCTGCTGACTGCCTCAAAAGGATTTTTTTCTATATGTATATAGACATTATAACAAAGTGGAAGTCATTCTGGTTGGTGTAAGAAAGGAATTGTTTAAGTCCAAGAAATAAAATGCATGCAGGATTTACTATTGTTGAAAGGCAAGTTCTGAGATGCATCAGCATCATTCTGCAAAAAGGACACACATACATCACTATCCATATAACTTCACCTGACGTAGACGTTTATTTGATGTCCCTGGACAGTTTTTTCTTAAACTGCAAAACATCTGCAGAGCTTTCATCCAATCCTAAGAGAGAAAGGCACGGAAAAGTGTAAAAGTCAGACTCATCCTCTTGCAGTAGAGCAGACAAAAAAAAAAAAAACATCAAATTATCTGAAGATTGTTGAATATCTAAAGATATTCCTTAGATTGAAAGGAATCAACTTGTATGCAATTCAAAGCATGAAAATTTAAATATTAAAGCAAAAATCATCTTTACTCAGTTAAACAAAAAGCATTTACCAAACTGATTTTCTTTTAGAAATATCAAGCATTACTAATACAGCATGACCTTTAACAATTTTCCAAATTAACGATACTGCATTAAATTAAAAACAATATATAAAATGAATTCAGACTTCTTAGTTTCTGAAAAAAAAAAAAAAAGACAAGTCAAACTGTTCTGATCATTCTCTCCTCCATTTCTGTATCGCAATCATATTTTACTGCATATAGAATCATAGAATCACAAGGTTGGAAAGGACCTACAAGAGCATTTAGTCCAACCGTCCTCCTATCACCATTACTACCCACTAAGCTACTAAACCATATCTCGTAGCTCCTCATCCAGATGCCTCTTGAACACTGCCAGGGATGGTGACTCCATCACCTCCCCGGGCAGGCCATTTCAGTGCCAGACCACTGTTTGAGTGAAAAAGTTTTGTCTTATGTCTAATCTAAATCTTCCCTGGCACAACTTGTGGCCATTTCCTCGGGTCCTGTTTGTTGCCTGGGAGAAGAGGCCAAAAGCCTCCTCATCACAACCTCCCTTCAGGAAATTGAAGAGTGCAATGAGGTCTCCCCTAAGCCTCCTCCTCTTCTCCAGACTAAACGATCCCAGCTCCCTCAGCCGCTCCTCATAAGAGTTGTGTTCCAGACCCCTTGTCAGTTTTGTTGCCCTTCTCTGGACACATTCCAGGGCCTCAATGTTTTTCTTGCCGTGAGGGGCCCAAAACTGAACACAGTACTCGAGGTGCAGCCTCACCAGTGCTGAGTACAGGGGGATGATTACCTCCCTGCTCCTGCTGGCCACACTATTTCTAATGCAGGCCAGTGTTGCAGGCTAGCAACATGACACAGTGTTCTCCTGCAAAAGATTTCACTTTATTTTTCCAAGCAAGCTTTTTATATTCTAACACGCGTATTCAGTACATTTCCACTAACAATCCATTGGCTAGAAAGCAAGCAGGTTTCATAACAAATCTTCATAACAACAGAGAGCTTATCTTATGCTTAGCTGCAAAACATCCCATTTATTACGTCTTTCGCTCTCTTTCCCAGAGCCTCATTATCAGCAAGTCAGCATTAGAAGAGGACGAATCAACCTCTCTATCCCCCACTCCTCCCCTTTATTAATAAAAAAGGCACGGTTTAAAGCATCTTGTATCATTTTCTGGATACACTGCAATAGGCAAGGAACACAAATCAGAATACAGAGAAAAGCAATAGGACAAACTAACCCTTCTTTTAACAAGTTTTGTATCCACACCCCCAGGCCTCCAAAGAGCCCTCCAAATACATCAAACCTGTTATCAACCCATAATTTCTTAACTCCATTCTGTAAATCTTGAATGCTTCTATGTATAGATTTCAAATGATCTGACAGATTTATACAACACATACCATCCAAATCCTGACACCTGTGACCTTGAGCTAACAGCAAGAAGTCTATAGCAGTACAATTCTGCCATGTCGCATGTTGTACTGAGTCTATATCTAGTAGCTGTCCGCTTTAAGCCAAGGAAGTAGCATTCATTTGCTTGGCCAGCCAGCATCCAAGTTTATTAAGCATGTGTAATTGTCATGGTTTTGTAACTTCGCTATTGGTATTCCACATCATAACATCATGGATAAAAGAGAAGAACTACGTATCCCAGAGGACCTCACGGTCAGAGAAGGAAGACACATCACGGAAGATGCGTCATCTGGTTGCGCGCGGTTCTTCTTCACTTTCGCTTGCTGCCGGGAGAGGAGTGGGTGTGCTTTCCAAGCCGGGCGCCTTCATCAAGTAAGGCTTTCGGTTTCGGAAACTCTCTCACTCTCTCTCTCTCTCCCTCTCTATCGCTCTTTCGCTCTCTCCCTCATTTCATTTGGTTTATTATCCTTACTCCCAATTAGATTGTATTGTATCGTGTCATCTTGCATCCCAACATCATAGTTAGTAAAATAAGTTCTCCTTCTTAGATTGTTGCCGCCGCTTCATTTTCCTCGGGAAGCCAGGGGGGAGGGGGGCCTGCAAGCCTACCGGCCCCCTGTCACGGGCACAGATCTATCTAGGTAACTCCGTGACATATTTTTGGTGGAGAATGCGGGCAACATTCATCTGAAGCTTTAACGTTAGTAAGAAAAAAAGGATTTCATTAGGCCAGACTGTGAGACTACAAAGCATTGCTGGTGTTGGTGTGACCTTCATAGATTAGATTATAGCCTGGGCAGTCCGCCAAACTCCAGACACTGTACCGAGTGGTTTCCGTTTGTTTTATTTCTCTCCTTCTCTTCAACCCCCCCCTAACGTTAGCAGTTATCAACTATGAGGTTGCTCTTTATTGTCAGAGCACTGTATAAGGGATTAAAAGCTATCATGTTCCTTGCCAGTTACCGGTCTATAATTAACCTCTTCATGTCTTGCTGTGGAGTTGTGTTCATATACAACCAAGTAAGGGCCCTGATAGAGGCACCTGCCGGGTGGCTTTATGCAATGTGGTATAATTTGAATTTTGAGACCTTCGAACCAGTTTCTAGGCTTCCCTCTCAATTTGTTGAACGTTCTTCGAATACCGAGTCAGTGCTCATATTTTTGTGCATATTATCGATATCTTTGAATGTATTCCTCTTCATTCGTGCTAAGTGGAAGGAGCCTCCGCCAAGACCAGAGAATGATGACTGGCAAGGAATATGGAAAGGTTTAGGAAGAATCTTAGAAGCGTGGGGACCCGCCGTGCCATGGGATTTCACTCCTGAACATCTGTGGGATCCCGAGAAACTGAGCCAGCATTTGAGTCAGGGGCAGTGCGGCTTAGATAGATCAAAGGAGGCACGGCTCATCTGGGGCTTGGCTTGTGCCTACCGCGCCCTGTATAGTACTGTTCTGGAGAGAGACAGTTTCCGAGCGGAGGTGCAAGCCGAAGGGGGAAATCTCCAAGTCAGACCTGATCAGTCACAACAGACACCAGTAACAGTGTCAGTAGCCCCTGTAGAAGGCAAGAAATGGAAGCGGGTGTCCTCGCGTCTAGAGCGAAAAAAGGAAGAAGAAGAAGAAGAAGAAGTGGAGGAGGAGGTGGTAGAGGAAGATCCAGGTGAGGGGACTTCCCCAGAACCAAGAAAAGCAAAAGCAAAAACTAAGAGGCACGAAGAGGACAGCGATGAAGAGGAGATCTCTATTACTGTTCGTCGACCTCTCAAGATGTCTGAGATCCTAAGCTCAAGAAAGGAATATGAACGACACCCGAATGAAACTGTTGTCACCTGGTTGCTTCGTTGTTGGGATAGTGGGGCCAGTAGCTTGTCTCTAGATGGTAATGAAGCCCGCCAACTAGGAGACATTGCCAGAGACAAATCCATCGACAGAGCAATTAGTAGATGTTTGGATGAAGCTGCAACCCTCTGGGACCGAATACTAATAGCTGTGAAGGAAAGGTATCCCTACAAAGAACTTCTGCAGCCTGCAAAGAAAACGTGGAATACAATTGAGAAAGGTATCCAGTATTTGAGGGAAATAGCCCTGGTGGAAATGTTATATGAGTCTAATTTTGCTCCTAATGATCCACGCCAAAACCATGATCCAGAGAGAGTGAGGACAACACCTGAAATATGGCAAAAACTTACGAGAGCAGCACCAGACAGATACGCCCCCACACTAGTAGCCACATTCCACAGATACGAGGACCAACAGAGAAGACCCCTAGTCTTCGAATTCATTCTTACACTCCAAAACTATGAGCAACATCTACCCCCAACCCACGTTTCCATTTCAGCCGTCACAGTTAGCAAACAGACTGGGTGAAGTAGAAGAGCAGATGTCCCTATTGATTAATCGTGATGAACCAGTAGAACCTGTAATAGTATCGGAAACGTTTGACGACGATCAAGATAAGCAAAGGGGCCTAATGAAAGAACTTATCAAACTAATGAAAATCCAATTAATTAAAGAAGATGGATCCCCCTCCTCACCTGTAACATCAAAAATTTCAGCTATCGAAGGCAAACGCTTTCCTGCTCGAGTGAGAAACAACAACAGGACGGCTTCGCGTGTTGCCTTGTGGCGTTATCTCCGTGACCATGGAGAAGATATGAGGAAGTGGCATGATCAAGATACTCCCGTACTGCGAGCACGGGTGAGAGAATTACAGAACAGACCAACCACCAGTGCAGTTGCTCCAGTTACCACAGGTAATGAATAGAGGGGCCCTGCCCTCAGTCAGGGGAGGGAGAGGGATAACAGAGTTTATTGGACTGTGTGGATCCGATGGCCTGGCACATCAGAACCACAGAAATATAAGGCATTGGTGGATACCGGTGCACAGTGCACTCTAATGCCCTCAAATCATGAAGGGACAGAATCAGTCCATATTTCTGGAGTGACTGGGGGTTCTCAAGAACTGACTGTGTTGGAGGCCAAAATAAGCCTCACTGGTAAAGACTGGCAAAAGCATCCTATTGTGACTGGCCCAGGGGCTCCATGCATACTGGGTATTGATTACCTCAGAAGGGGGCATTTCAAGGATCCTAAGGGGTAACGATGGGCCTTCGGAATAGCTGTTGTAGATACAGACAACATTAAGCAGCTATCTGTTTTGCCTGGCCTGTCAGAAGATCCGTCTGCTGTGGGGTTGCTGCAAGTAAAAGTGCAGCAGGTACCAATTGCCACAAAAGCAGTGCATAGACGGCAGTATCGAACCAACAGGGATTCCTTGCTCCCCATTCATAAGGTGATTCGTCAACTAGAGAGTCAAGGAGTGATCAGCAGAACCCATTCACCTTTTAACAGCCCCATATGGCCAGTGCGTAAAGCCAGTGGAGAATGGAGGCTGACGGTAGACTACCGTGGCCTGAATGAAGTCACACCCCCGCGGAGTGCTGCTGTGCCAGACATGCTAGAACTCCAATATGAATTGGAGTCAAAAGCAGCCAAGTGGTATGCCACCATTGACATCGCTAATGCCTTCTTTTCCATTCCTCTGGCCAGAGAGTGCAGGCCACAGTTCGCCTTCACCTGGAGGGGCATTCAGTATACTTGGAACCGTTTGCCCCAGGGGTGGAAACACAGCCCAACCATTTGCCATGGGTTAATCCAAACTGTATTGGAACAGGGCAGTGCTCCTGAGCATCTGCAATACATTGATGATATTGTTGTGTGGGGCAACACAGCAGAAGATGTTTTTAAGAAAGGAGAGCAAATAATCCAAATTCTTCTGCAAGCTGGTTTTGCTATTAAGCGAAGCAAAGTGAAAGGACCTGCCCAGGAGATTCAGTTCCTAGGTATAAAGTAGCAAGATGGGCGCCGTCACATCCCAGCAGATGTGATTGACAAAATCACTGCCATGTCTCCACCCATTAATAAGAAAGAGACACAATCTTTTCTGGGTGTAGTGGGCTTTTGGAGAATGCATTTTCCAAACTATAGCGTTATTGTAAGCCCCCTGCATCAGGTGACACGGAAGAAGAATGATTTTACGTGGGGTCCTGAACAGCAGCAGGCTTTTGAGCAGATCAAACATGAGATAGCCCGTGCCGTGGCTCTGGGGCCAGTACGGACGGGACAGGATGTAAAGAACATCCTCTACACTGCTGCTGGAGAGAAAGGTCCCACCTGGAGCTTGTGGCAAAGAACCTCAGGGGAGACCTGAGGCCGACCCCTGGGATTCTGGAGTCGAGCATACAGGGGGTCTGAAGAGTGCTACACTCCAACTGAGAAGGAAATCTTAGCCGCGTATGAGGGGGTTAAGGCTGCTTCCGAAGTAGTCGGTACTGAGACGCAGCTCCTCCGGGCACCTCGACTGCCAGTGCTGAACTGGATGTTTAAAGGAAAGATTCCCTCCACGCATCATGCTACTGATGCCACTTGGAGCAAGTGGATTGCACTGATTACACAACGAGCTCAAATGGGGAACTTCAGTCGTCCAAGAATCTTAGAGGTGATCATGGCCTGGCCTGAAGGTAAAAAGTTTGAAACATCACCAGGAGAGGAGGTATCACGTGCTACAGAAGCCCCACCATACAATGAACTACCAGGAAATGAAAAGAAATATGCCCTGTTCACAGATGGATCGTGTCGTATTGTTGGGAAGTATCGCAGATGGAAAGCTGCTGTGTGGAGCCCCACGCGACAAGTTGCAGAGGCCACTGAAGGTAAAGGAGAATCAAGTCAGTTTGCAGAGGTCAAGGCTGTCCAACTAGCCTTAGATGTCGCTGAACGGGAGGGGTGGCCAGTGCTTTATCTTTATACTGACTCATGGATGGTGGCGAATGCCTTATGGGGGTGGTTGCAGCAGTGGGAGCAAAATAACTGGCAAAGGAGGGGTAAACCTGTTTGGTCTGCTGAACTGTGGAAAGACATTGCTGCCCGAATAAAGAATATGGTGGTAAAGGTGCGTCATGTAGATGCTCATGTGCCCAAGAGTCGGGCTACGGAAGAACGGAAAAATAACCATCAGGTAGATCAGGCTGCCAAAATTGAGGTGGCTCAAATAGACTTGGACTGGCAGAACAAGGGTGAATTATTTCTAGCTCGGTGGGCCCATGAGACCTCGGGCCATCAAGGGAGAGATGCAACGTATAAGTGGGCTAGAGACCGAGGGGTGGACTTAACTATGGATGCTATTGCACAAGTTATTCATGACTGTGAAACATGCGCCATAATTAAACAAGCCTAGAGGATGAAACCTCTCTGGGAGGAAGGGCGATGGCAAAAGTATAAATATGGGGAGGCGTGGCAGATTGACTATATCACCTTGCCACGATCCTGCAATGGTAAGCGTTATGTGCTCACCATGGTGGAAACGACCACTGGGTGGCTTGAAACATATGCAGTACCCCATGCTACTGCCAGAAACACCATATTGGGTCTGGAGGAACAAGTTCTGTGGCGACATGGCACCCCAGAAAGAATTGAATCAGATAATGGGACTCATTTTAAAAATTCTCTTATAAATACTTGGGCCAAAGAACATGGCATTGAATGGATTTATCATATTCCCTATCATGCACCAGCTTCTGGTAAGATTGAACGATACAATGGGTTGTTAAAAACTATGCTGAAAGCAATGGGCGGTGGAACATTTAAGCACTGGGAGAAGCATCTGGCAGAAGCCACCTGGTTGGTCAACACTAGGGGATCTATCAATCGTGATGGTCCTACCCATTCCAGCTCCCTACATACCGTAGAGGGAGATAAGGTCCCTTTAGTACATGTAAAGAGCATGTTGGGAAAAGCAGTTTGGGTCCTTCCAGCCTCTGGAAAGGGCAGACCTCTCCGTGGAACTGTTTTTTCCCAGGGACCTGGGTCCACTTGGAGGGTGATGTAGAAAGAGGGGGATGTTCAATGTGTACCACAAGGGAATTTGATGTTGGGGGAGTGCAGTCAGTAGTTCTATGTATATGTATTAAGCATGATATAATGATGTAGAATAAGGGGGGGAATGTCATGGTTTTGTAACTTCGGTATTGGTATTCCACATCATAACATCATGGACAAAAGAGAAGAACTGCGTATCCCAGAGGACCTCACAGTCAGAGAAGGAAGACACATCACGGAAGATGCGTCATCTGGTTGCGCGCGGTTCTTCTTCACTTTCGCTTGCTGCCGGGAGAGGAGTGGGTGTGCTTTCCAAGCCGGGCGCCTTCATCAAGTAAGGCTTTCGGTTTCGGAAACTCTCTCACTCTCTCTCTCTCTCCCTCTCTATCGCTCTTTCGCTCTCTCCCTCATTTCATTTGGTTTATTATCCTTACTCCCAATTAGATTGTATTGTATCGTGTCATCTTGCATCCCAACATCATAGTTAGTAAAATAAGTTCTCCTTCTTAGATTGTTGCCGCCGCTTCATTTTCCTCGGGTGTAGTTTGCTTAAAGCGTTTTCGATGGTGAATAATCATGGAAATATAAGGTGTTAATAGGATTAATCTCCCCAGACTGCAGAGACCTCCTTTGATGTGAGAGGGGATAGCAGGCCACGCCCTGTCCCTGCAAATGAGAAAAACACCTGCTGGCAAAATAAGCGGACAGTTACTAGATCTTGAGATGCTAGCGAAAGTATAATTACACCAAGCAGAGTGATTCCTATAAGCAGCTGAACTAGAATTAACACACTGAACTAACAATTGATTCTTTCCACTATAGTTAAAGTAGAAACAATAGTCCATTTTAACCGATCCCAACAATTTCAGGTCTTGTGGTTCAAGATTGCTCTGTTGCAGATGGGGTACCCGTCCATCCCATCTGTTGACTACCGTGCTCGTGTTGAATGCTCTCCCAGGAACGGAATTTGGGATGGGCCATTTGTTCAGGGGTTGTCCCACCAAACATGTCAAGAACGGGTTCTATGGTGACACGGTTGACAAAATGTGTCTTGTCCCATCTTGTTGGCAAGGGTGACCCATATATTCTGTTTTGGTTGAGCTGAAAGAAAGTGTGGTGATCATGTTACAGCAGATGACGAAACAGATGGTTGGACCCATCGTGCTGGTACCCATCTTGTACCTGTTCCAGCAAGTTCTTAAGCCTTCGTCCAGTGAGAAGCAATTGGAGCAGTTAGGGGCAATGAAACATTGGGCAGCTGTGTTTCTCACAACGCTACCCCATACAGGCTTCTATGTCGAGCCTTGTGTTTCTTGCAACGTGCACTCCGTGGCTTCCCTGAGCCTCACATTTCTCGCAACATGTTCTCCGTGGCCTCCCTCGCGTTTCTCGCAACGCATTCTCTGACCAGTCTGCTTTTCAAGGGTTCCTGTTCGGACTCAGATGTGAACGATCCAAATTGTTTATTACAGGTTCTCACATAACTTATATACATTCACAAGTTTCCTTTTTTAGCTTTCCATCCTCCCTTACAACTTACCCTTTTTTTATTTATTAGCAAACTATTACCACACTATAAAATAATAGCACTAATTATATTAGTAACATAATCATCATAACTCAGTCAAGGCCTCAATTGATAACATGCTAAACATAAGAAAAGAGTTACATGGAAGGTCATGATTTTTCTTTTTAGAGAAGGAACACGCCGGCGATGGATGCGATAGGCAGTGCCAGCAGGGTATCCCCTGCTTCAAAGTGCACTTTCCCTCTCACCCACCACAGACTCTCTCCTGCTTTTATTCTTCTCCGGATCTGCAGGGTTTTTTCCATTTGTACTCCACATCCGCATGGCCAGTGCATGATACAGAGCCCAGATGGAACACCTGCTTGCAAAATAGAACAAACCACTAAGAATAGACCTCTCTACAAAACAAAATACTCACAAAAAGTATTTACAGCTATAGTTACTTACTCCCATGGTTTCTTGCTAACCAAAGAGAGAATCCTCAGTTGCCATCCTCAGTCACCAATCCAGCCTGTCCAGATCCCTCTGAAGGACCTCCCTACCCTCAGGCAGATTGATACTACCTCCCAATTTGGTGTCATCTGCAAACTTACTGAGGGTTCACTCAATCCCCTCATCTAGGTCATCAGTAAAGATATTAAACAAGATGGACCCCAGTACCGACGCCTGGGGGACACCACTTGTCACAGGTCGCCAGCTGGACTTAACTCCATTAACTACTACCTACTGGGCATAGCCCTCTAGCCAGTTCTTTACCCAGAGAAGAGTATACCTGTCCTGGCCACGGGCATCCAGTTTTCCCAGGAGAATACTGTGGGAGACTGTGTCAAAGGCTTTGCTGAAGTCTAAGTAGACTACATCAACAGCTTTTCCCTCATCTACCAGTCTGGCCACCCAGTCATAGAAGGAGATGAGGTGGAGAAGGAGGAGGAGGAGGTTGGTCAAGCACGACCTGCCTTTCATGAATCCGTGCTGGCTGGGCCTGATCCCCTGGATGCCACACATGTGACGTGATCTTACCCAAGATGATTTGTTCCATAACTTTCCCTGGTACTGAGTGACAGGCCTTTAGTTCCCTGGATCCTCCTTACAGCCCTTCTTGTAAATGGGAGTCATATCAGCAAGACTCCAACCCTCTGGGACCTCTCCAGATAACCAGGAGCGCTGATAGATGGCCGAGAGCAGCTCAGCAATCACCCCCGCCAGCTCCCTCAGCACCCTAGGGTGGAGCCCACCTGGTCCCATGGACATGTGACAGTGCAGATGGAGGAGGAGCTCTCTAACTGTCTCTACCTGAATCACTGGGGGAAATATGCTTCAAACAAAAAAACAAAGCAGCATAAACAGAAACACTGAAAATTATAACCTACACCTTCATTCTCTCTGCTCACTAACAAAGAGAGCAGAGTGGATATTTCAGAAAGTAAAAGATAAGCCATAGTTTCATTCTCACATTTTCATCCCCCATCCACAATTTTTTTAAGTCTTTATAAAGCACAAAATTTAGGCTTTGACTAACATTCATAATGGTATAGCTCAACTATCTGCTATCTACCCACAAAGTACAATTTAATAGCATCATTAAAGAAAAGGAGACAATTTCAGTCTTATCCTTTACAGCACTGCCATGGTTTTTTCATTTTTGTTATCGGTATTCCACATCATAACATCATGTAGTGCACTGGGAGTTGAAGAGTTAATGCTCCAGTTCCATGGATCGTCAATAGTTGCAGATACCTGGTTCTCAGAAGAGAAGAACTACAAATCCCAGAAGAATTCACTGTTCCGTATCCCTTTTGCATTCAGAGGAAAAGATAAAACAGCTTGCGAGTCACAAGATGCCCCTTTTTGCAGAAAAGCTTGTCTTGACAGTGTGCGCTCACTAGCCATCTCACCTTCAGCATTAGAGTAAGGCCTTCGGTTTTGGATGCTGTCATGGTTTTGTAACTTTGCTATTGGTATTCCACATCATAACATCATGGACAAAAGAGAAGAACTACGTATCCCAGAGGACCTCACGGTCAGAGAAGGAAGATACATCACGGAAGATACGTCATCTGGTTGTGCACGGTCTTTTTCACTTTCGCTTGCTGCCAGGGAGAGGAGTGGGTGTGCGTCCAAGCCGTGCGCCTTCATCAAGTAGGGCTTTCAGTTTCAGAAACTCTCTCACTCTCTCTCCCTCTCTATCGCTCTTTCGCTCTCTCTCATTTCATTTGATTTATTATCCTTACTCCCAATTAGATTGTATTATATCGTGTCATCTTGCATTCCAACATCGTAGTTAGTAAAATAAGTTCTTCTTAGATCGTTGCTGCTGCTCCGTTTTTTTCTCGGGAATTTAGGGGGGGCCCATGAGCCTACTGCCCCCCCCCCGTCACAGTCAAAGATCTAGCTAGATAACTCCGTGACAGATGCTTTCTCATTTTATTTGATTTATTAGCTTCAGTTCCAATTCTATTTTATTATATTATCTAGCATTCCACTATCATATTCAGTAAATTAGTTTTCTCCCTTAGATTGTTACTGCTGTTTTCTATTTAGAGTAATAGAATTCATAGAATCTCCGAGGTTGGAAAAGACCTCCAAGATCATCCAGTCCAACCATCCATCTATCACCAATAGTTCTCTCAAACCATGTCCCTCAACAGAATGTCTAAATGTTCCTCCACCACCTCCCCGGGCAGGTCATTCCAGCGCCTGACCACTCTTTCGGAAAAGTAGTTGCAGTGGAATTCCTAGGTCACAGCCTGAACCAGTACCTGAGCATGTGAGTGCCTGGATAACTGGTCTGACTTTTAAAGATAGACATAAATAAGGCATTGAGAACCTCAGCGGTCACATTCCCAGCCGCATCCAGGAAAGGATGGAGATTCTCCTTGGTCTTCCTCTTACTGTTAATATATTTGTAAAAGAGCTTCTTGTTTCCTTTTACCCCAGCGGCCAAGTTGAGTTTAAGCTGGGCTTTTGCCTTTCTCATTTTCTCCCTGCACATCCTAAGAACTTCTTTGTACACTCCCCAGGTTGCTCACCCCTTCTTCCACAGGAGGTAGATTCTCTTTTTCTCCTGGAGCCTCAGGAAAAGCTCCCTCTTCATTCACAGAGGTCTTCTTCCCTGCCTGCTCATTTTGTGGCTGAGGGGAATAGTCAGCTCCTGCACCTTTAAGACTTCCTTCTTGAGGAGCGACCAGCCTTCCTGGACCCCTTTACCCTCCAAGACTGAATCCCAAGGGACCCTCCCTACCAGTCTCCTGAACTGGTAAGTACGCCCTCCGGAAGTCCAAGGTAGTAGTTTTGCTGTCCCCTCTCCTGGCTCAACCAAGAATTGTCATGGTCACTCTGTCCAAGACAGCCCACGACCCCCACATCTCCCACCAGACTTTCTCTGTTTATGAACAGCAGGTCTAGCAGGGCGCCTCCCCTGGTTGGCTCTCTCACCAGCTGCAGAAGGAAGTTATCTCCCATACACTCTAGAAACTTCCTAGACTGTTTCTTCTGCGCTGTGTTGTATTCCCAGCATATATCAGGGAAGTTGAAGTCTCCCATGAGGACAAGGGTTGGCAATCGCGCAACTTCTGCCAGCTGCTCATAGAACACATCATCTGTCTCTTCATTTTGGTTATACAGTTCCCTTCCCCCTTCATATCTAGTTTAAAGCCCTGCCAGCTCCTGGGCAAGGATCCATTTCCCCCTTTGAGACAGGTGAGACCCATCAGCAGACCTCAGGCCAGATGCTGTGTAAACCACCTGTCATGGTTTTATGATGTTTGGTTATCAGTATTCCACATCATAACATCATGTAGTACACTGAGAGTTGAAGAGTTAATGCTTCAGGTCTGGGTACCTGTCCCAGAGGAGAAGAACTACTACATCCCCCAGAGGACTGTTCACTGTTCTGTTATCATTTCCGCTCAGGGGGAAAAGATAAAAGGCTTTCATAGGTCAATCACCTGGCTCGTCTCTGTTGCGGGTGCCGTTTCATCACAGCATTAGATTAAGGCCTTCAGTTTTCAGACACTCAGTTTATTTGATTTATTAGCTTCAATTCTAATTATATTATATTATAATGTATTATATAGTGCGTTATCTTGCATTCCAATATCTTATTTAGTAAATTTGTTTCTCTTCAGGTCATTGCCGCTGTTTTGTTTTTAGTCCCATCTCTCTATCCTTTTCCCCTTTATCCCTTTTCCCAGGGTGCAAATATGTTGGTCCCCCTGTCCCGCTAGTCGCGGAACTGGGATGAACCTGCCCATAATCCGTTGACAATGCCCCATTATCAAAGAACCTAAAATTCTTGCGTTTGCACCAGCCTCTAAGCCATGTCTTTATAAGATGGGTTTTCCTGCTCCTCTCACTGTCCTTCCCTGCCACTGAAGGAATAGAGGAAAATGCTACCTGTATGCCTGCTCTATCAACTAATTGCCCCAGTCCCCTGAAATCATTTTTGGTAATCCTTAGGCTTCAGTCAGTGACCTCATCACTGCCAGCCTGATCAATAAAGGATAATAATCAGAGGAGCGGATCAGACTGGGTCTGATTTAGGCCCATCTCATCACCTTTCCCCTTTCCCCTTAATCTCAGGGCATGGGTCTGTGGGTCTCCCCCATCCCATTTAGTCACCGAACCGGGCCAAACTGGCCCAGAACTGTGTCAATTGCCTTCCACATTTTTAAAATACAGGTACATTCTATATGGGAGCTATTCTAAGGTAAACCACTTTGTGGGAGAAGTTTTGGCATTCAGAAGTTTCCACAAAAGGAAGTTTTTTTCAAAATAAGAACAAATAGAAGTACCTAACTTTGCATGCATGATGTCATGGTTTTATGATTTTTGGTTATCAGCATTCCACATCACAACATCATGCAGTGTACTGGGAGCTAAGGAGCAAATGCTTTAGTTCCGGGTACCTGTCTGGAAGAGAAGAAGAACTACGTTCCCCAAGAGCCATTTCGAGTACTGTTATCATTCCTGCTCAAGGGAACAGATATAAGGGCGCAGGTCATCTGACTTGTCTCTCTTCTCGTCTCGCCGTGATCCCTGTCGGATCAGCTCGCTACTGCTGCTCCCGACTGCACGCAAGGCTTCAGTATTAGCGTAAGGCCTTTGGCTCTTGGACAATCTTTCTCTCAATTATTGTTGATTTATATTGTATTATAGTGTGCTATCTTACATTCCAATACTATATTTAGGAAATTAGTTTGTTTCTCCTCAGATCGTTGCCGCTGTTTTTAATTATTTTGGGGTCCCCTGTTTCCCTTCCTGGAGGTGCGGATTTTGCAAAATCCCTCCACTCCACTAGTCACAGAACGGGGCCGGACCAGCCCTTAAACTGTTGACATTTTTGGTGGAGGATGCAAGCAAACAGCTGCTTTTTAGCTTTTTAGAACGAATCTCTCTTTGCTCTTGGAGAGCTTCGTTAGGAAAGTTTATCTCTTTCATAGGCGCTCACTGAAAAACTTGACCTTGAAAGTCCAGGCAGACTGCCAATATTCTGAGATATTTTGTAAACTTTGAGCACTGCTATCTTGCTTTAGTAAAGAGGAAGGAAAAAAATGATTCTCCTTTGTGCTTTAAACCAGTTTGAAGGGCGAGCTACTAATTTCACAGAACTTGTGATTTTGAAGCGGGTTCCCAGTCTCTCTTGCGAATCCTTTATGGATTGTTTGAATGCTCACCTGACCACGTTGTTAATCTCCCTGAATGCACTGTTTGCCACTGTAATTATTTCACTCAGTATCTGGAATTACTGTATTCTGAAGAAGTCCCCTCCAAAACCAGAGAATACTGAGTGGCAGGGTGTATGGAGAGACTTGGGAGAGACTTTAGAGAGATGGACATGTTCGGTGTCATGGAACTTTACTCCTGAACACCTAAAAGATCCTGAGAGCCTGAACAGATATTTGAGACAGAGATGTTGTGGCCTAGGCAGATCTGAGGAGGCACAAATGATTTGGGGCCTGGCTAATGCTTATTGGGCCTTATTTAATACTATCCCAGAGAGGGAAAGAATTCTAGAAATTGAGAGAAGGATTTTCCTAGCCGAGAAGGAGAGTCTCTGGGCCGAGCGAAAGGGTTTCCAGTCTGAGAAGGATAACTTCCGGGCTGAGCGAGAGAATCTCCAAGGCGAGAAGGAGAATCCCCGGTCTGAGCGAGACACACTCCAGTCCGAGAGGAACTGCCTCAAGTTCAAACGGGATGTACTCCGAACTGAGCGAGATGCCCTCCAGCACACACAATTCAGTCTCCAAAGTGAGATAACCAAAATTCAGTCTCATCAAGCCAAGCTTGAATCTGAACTAAGCACTCTCATAATTCAGCGAGATACACTCAGAGACGAGCTGGAGAGTAAGAGCATCGGGACTGACCAACCTGATCAATCGCAGGAGGCACCAGAATCAATGTCAGTTGCCCCTGTAAGAGGACGGAAAACGAAACGAATTTCCACTCAGAACAGAAGAAAGAGGAGGAGGGTGTAGTAGAGGAAGCAGTCAATGTAAGAGAAGAGGAGGAGGGTGAAGTAGAAGAAGCAGGCGATGTAAGAGAAGAGCAGGAGGGTGAAGTAGAAGAAGCAGGCGATGTAAGAGAAGAGGAGGAAAGAGGTCCGGTGGAGAGGCTCCAAGGAACTGGAGTGCCCATGCCCTCAATAAGACTGCATGCACAAACACCAAGGAGGGCAGGAAGTCCTGAAAGAGCAAGAGGTGAGCAAGACATCATAACCATTGTGGATAGATCTTTGAAAATGAACGAAATTCGTGGTCTGAGAAAGGACTTCACACGCCACCCCAATGAGCCTATTGTCACCTGGTTACTTCGATGCTGGGACAGTAGGGCTAACAGTGTGTGGCTAGATAGCAGAGAAGCTCGTCAGCTTGGTGGCATTGCTAGGGACTCAGCCATTGACAGACGTATTAGCACATGCCAGAACCAGGCCTTCACCCTCTGGAAGCGGATGTTGTTAGCCGTGAGAGAAAAACACCCCTTTAAAGATGATCTCATGCCTGAGAAAAGGAAATGGACTGATATGGAAAAAGGCATCCGTTATTTGAGAGAATGTGCCGTGGTGGAAATGATATACAGCCCCGACTTCATCCCTGACGAGCCAGACCAAGAGCATGATCCTGAGAGAGTCCGGTGTACACCAAATATGTGGTGCACATTCACTAAGACTGCACCAGAAAGGTATGCCAGTACATTTGCAGCAATGTATGGCAGAGGGGAAAGAAGACCCCTTATAGATGATCTGGTTCATAGACTCCAAGACTTTGAGTTGCATTTAAATCCTCTACGAGCTTGTGTTTCAGCCATCACAAGGATAGTTGAAAAGCTAGACAGAATGGAGAGCAAACAAGAAGATATAATAGACGAACTGTCTACCAAAGGTGATGCTGATGGATCCATGGTGGACGAGGACCAGAATTCCCAAAACCCTCCACTGGAAGAGCTGATTAACATGGAGTCCTCCCGACCTACATCCGACCATACATAGATGGCCTGGCACATCAGAACCACAGAAATTTAAGGCACTGGTAGACACTGGTGCACAGTGTACGCTAATGCCCTCGAGTCACCAAGGGACAAAATCAATTTATATTCATGGGGTGACTGGGGGTTCCCAAGAGTTGACTGTGTTGGAGGCTGAAATAAGTCTCACTGGCAAAGACTGGCTATAGCATCCTATCGTGACTGGTCCAGGGGCTCCATGTATACTTGGTATTGATTACCTCAGAAGGGGATACTTTAAGGATCCCAAAATGTATCGATGGGCCTTTGGAATAGCTGCTGTAGACACAGAAGGTGTTACACAGTTGTCTGCATTGCCTGGCCTATCAGAAGATCTGTCTGTTGTGGGAATGCTAAGAGTAAAAGAGCAACAGGTACCGATTGCTACAAAAACGGTACACAGACGGCAGTACCGCACTAACTGGAATTCCTTGCTGTCCACTCAGAAGTTGATTCGTCAACTAGAGAGTCAGGGAGTGATCAGCAGAACTCGCTCACCTCTTAACAGCCCCATATGGCCAGTGCGTAAAGCCAGTGGAGAATGGAGGCTGATGGTAGACTACCGTGGCCTGAATGAAGTCACACCCCCCCCGAGTGCTGCTGTGCCGGACATGTTAGAACTCCAATATGGACTGGAGTCAAAAGCAGCCAAGTGGTATGCCACCACTGACATTGCTAATGCTTTCTTTTCCATTCCATTGGCCACGGAATGTAGGCCACAGTTTGCTTTCACCTGGAGGGGCGTTCAGTATACCTGGAATCGTTTGCCCCAGGGGTGGAAACACAGCCCAACAATTTGCCATGGGTTGATTCAAGCTGCACTGGAACAGGGAGATGCTCCTGACCACTTACAGTACATTGACGATATTATTGTGTGGGGCAATACAGCAAGGGAAGTTTTTGAGAAAGGAGAGCAAGTAATCCAGATCCTTCTTAGTGCTGGTTTCGCTATTAAGCGTAGCAAAGTGAAAGGACCTGCACAAGAGATTCAGTTCCTAGGTATAAAGTGACAAGATGGACGTCGTCGCATCCCAATGGATGTGGTTGACAAAATCACTGCCATGTCTCCGCCCACTAATAAGAGACACAGTCTTTTCTGGGCGTAGTGGGCTTTTGGAGAATGCATGTTCCAAACTATAGCCTTATTGTAAGCCCCCTGTATCAGGTGTCACAGAAGAAGAATGATTTTACGTGGGGTCCTGAACAGCAGCAGGCTTTTGAGCAGATTAAGCAGGAGATAGCCCGTGCCGTGGCCCTGGGGCCAGTACGGACGGGACAGGATGTAAAGAACATCCTCTATACTGCTGCTGGAGAGAAAGGTCCCACCTGGAGTTTGTGGCAAAGAGCCTCAGGAGAGACCCGAGGCAGACCCCTGGGATTCTGGAGTCGGGCCTACAGGGGGTCTGAGGAGTGCTACACTCCAACTGAGAAGGAGATCTTAGCTGCATATGAGGGGATTCAAGCTGCTTCTGAACTAGTCGGTATTGAAACGCAGCTACTTCTAGCACCTTGATTGCCAGTGTTGAACTTCATGTTCAAGAGAAAGGTTCCCTCTGTCCATCATGCTACTGATGCCACTTGGAGTAAGTGGATTGCACTTATTACGCAACAAGCTCGGATGGGGAACCTCAGTCGTCCAAGAATCTTAGAGGTGATCATGGACTGGCCTGAAGGTAAAAAGTTTGAAACATCACCAGGAGAGGAGGTATCACGTGCTACAGAAGCCCCACCATACAATGAACTACCAGGAAATGAAAAGAAATATGCCCTGTTCACAGATGGATCGTGTCGTATTGTGGGGAAGCATCGCAGATGGAAAGCTGCTGTGTGGAACCCGACACGACAAGTTGCAGAGGCCACTGAAGGTAAAGGAGAATCAAGTCAGTTTGCAGACGTCAAGGCTGTCCAACTAGCCTTAGATGTCGCTGAACGGGAGGGGTGGCCAGTGCTTTATCTTTATACTGACTCATGACTATATTCTTTATTCAGGCAGCAATATAGTTGTAAAGGTGCGCCATGTAGATGCTCATGTGCCCAAGAATCGGGCTACTGAAGAACAACAAAATAACCATCAGGTAGATGGAGCTGCCAAAATTGAGGTGGCTCAAATAGACTTGGACTGGCAGAACAAGAGTGAATGATTTCTAGCTCGGTGGGCCCATGAAACTTCGGGTCATCAAGGAAGAGATGCAACATATAAATGGGCTAGAGATCGAGGGGTGGACTTAACTATGGACACTATTGCACAAGTTATTCATGACTGTGAAACGTGTGCCATAATTAAACAAGCCAAGACGATGAAATTTCTCTGGGAGGAAGGGCGATGGCAAAAGTATAAATATGGGGAGGTGTGGCAGGTTGATTATATCACCTTGCCCCGATCTCGCAATGGTAAGCGTTATGAGCTTATGGTGGAAGCGACCACTGGTTGGCTTGAAACATATGAAGGACCCCATGCTACCGCTCGAAACACCGTATTAGGCCTCGAGAAACAAGTTCTCTGGAGACATGGTACCCCAGAGAGAGTTGAATCAGACAATGGGACTCATTTCAAAAATTCCCTTGTAAATACTTGGGCCAAAGATCATGGCATATTCCCTTCCTGGAGGCACGAATTTTGCAAAAACCCTCCGCCCCAGTAGTTGCGGAACCGGGCCGGACCAGCCCTTAAACCGTTGACACATGATCAGTGCCCAAAACTATAAACAGCCACCAATTAATGGTCAGAACAAATAACTGTAAAATGCTCAAGAGATTTTGATTGCAGGACATACCTGCATCAGCATTTTTGTTCACATCAAGAAGTGCTCTTAAAGGACTTACCATGTTTGGATTCATAACAAAGAAGAGTTTTGGAGAAAAAAAATTTATTTGGACTGAACTACTAATGGAAACTAATGAGATTACAGTCCTTGAGACCAGACTAGAACTTGTGCAAACTTGTGCTGGATTCTCAGTAGCAACAATTTCCCTTACAAATCTGCTACTGTTGCATAGTAATATTTGTTAATGTAGACTTGCCCATAGTCTGTGGTATGTTTGCTTTCTATTACAGAAGGGTAATATTGCTGAACATTACAGGAAAATAATACTTAAAAATATATATTTATCATCAAAGGCTCTTACCTGTGTTTGTTCTGGAGTTTCTCCTGCAAAGTAAAAGATGTAATGCTCTTCACTGAAGTGCTGAACTACTATCTGAAAACAGTTTGGCCTTAAAAAAAAAACACCATAAGGTTTATTAATCTTGTAGTATTGACAAATGCCTCCATTTCTTGATCTCTGCCAAAACCAAGTTCACACTGAACTAATACATTTATACCGTTTCACTGTATGGAACACTGAACATAGCATAGTTTTAAACTGTGAGTTCTATAATATCTATCAACAAAAGATTTTTTTGAATTGACAAAATCCTTGATCTTATCAAATTTTTTGTTCAATAGGATAAAAACCTTCAATACAGTTGCCTCATAACCTTTTTTAAGACCTATGTTATGAAATGTGGATCAATTAATACACAACATTAAGAAATGACAATGCAAGAATCCAAATCATTATTGCACCATATTACACACAGGAAAATCTTAAAACTAAGTTCTAAAATTTCTTACTAGAATTTATGAACAGTTGCTAGCAATCAAGTTACCATTAATCAGTTAAATCTGTCTACATATGCTCTTGCAATCTATACCAACAATGGAATAAAACAATATGAACCAAGAGTTACATGCTTTCTTTTCACAATGAGCAAAAGCTTAAAAAAAATAAAATAAGCAACAAGAAAAACACAATCAACCAAAAATACATTAGCAGGTCAACTTGTTCATAAGTGAAATATTTTCTGTGTATCATACATCCCAAACTAGCAGTTAACTGCCCTGCTTCATGTACAATAATTACAAGTTATTGTCCTACCTGCCAAATAAACTGTCATGTACTCCATAGACTGAACACACACTAAGATCTATTAGTCCTTTAGGTTTTGTGGCTCGTTTTTCACTTTCAAAATAAATAAGCTGAGAATCATTTCCCTCCAATATAAAATACAAGTTCTTCCATCTCTTCCCTTTGCCTGTAGAAAAGGGAGTAGGAAGTTACAATATAGTTTTTAAAAAAGTGTAAATTTTGTAAACAGAAAAATGAGGGCAGAAAGATTTTTGTCAAAATACAAACAGAACAACATGCAATTAATCATCCTTAAGCAACAGTATCAGTAAACACATTCAATTTTTTTGCAACATCTACCTTAAAACCAAACCCTCTTCACATATTCAGGTATATTTATAAATCGTTCTCTAAACATTTTCACTGAACTCAACAGGATTAAGCAAGCATACACAAGCTACCCAGACTACTCTATTCATATCAATGAGAAGATTGTCTATGCAGTTTGCAAATTATACGTGATGCTGTAAGTGATCCAATTTATTACAGCTATTTTAAATTAAGAAATAGATTTCTCTTGACATAAGAAAATTATTCTTAAACTCTTACCAACTCATCAATATAACAGATTGCATCACAATATTGTAAAACCATATGATAAATAATAGAAATGGGAATATAATATACACAAACTTGGATCAGAACCATGCCCCAAACACACCTACATCTAATGATTTGGCCAGTACCACATTTCTGAGAAAAACAAAAGAAAAAAATAACCCAGAGTATCTTCAAAGTATCTTTTAGAAAAACATTCATCATTAATTTTCAACTTGATCATTATAGAACCCCCACATTCTTCCATAAACAAGCACTAGTACTCACTGTTTTGGAAAACCAACTTTAACATCTAGTTATTATTCTCCACTAAAGGGAAGAGTGTTTTTATTGAATGTCTGTCCTAGATGCGAGTAGGTATGTCTCTGCGCACCAACTCAGTACTCCTGCTTGCACATTTAAATTATCTCAGTATCCCTAATTTTTTTTTCAAGTTTATTCTCAGCTGATTCCTCAACTCTACCACATCACTCTATCTTCTCACAGAAACTGCACTCTCAAGAGAAGAGGTGCTTTCCTTCCTTTATTCAGAGGATCAAGTTTTTATTTCCTTTGAATGCATCTTTCATATTTGACTACATTTAAATACTGGCCTTCTTTCTCACTTTTGTTTGCTATCCAGATCAGTGTCGGAAACTTATTGTTTTAGTTTAGTATTGTACACCAGAATACACATTTTAATTTAAACATATTATCTAACTTGGAGTAACAAAAATTAAACCAGCTCTGGTCTCCAATGAATGCACTGATTTACATTAATATAGCTAACTCATGCTATCAGCTTATATTTAAACAATTCACATATTTAATATGAATAAATTTTATAAAAGTGCACTTCGTTTAATGAGTATGAATACTATCTTTGATAAAAGAGTAAAGTTTTTGTTCTGCTTTCTTTATTTTTTCAACAAGAACTGTCAATTTACATCCTTATACTGCATGTAAATTTATGTATTATGCCTTCCTATTAATGAATTTAAGGAAAAAAACCTTTAAAGACATTCTATAACCTTATGCTCCCTTCAATTTTGCCTTCACTAGTACCAGTGCTACACAAAACATGCATTGAGATCTGCATATTATTTTTAGGAAAATATTTTACAGAAACAAACTCACTTTTTTTTAGAAGATAACCTTTTTTGACAATATTTTTATAAAAACCATCCTTTGTTTTGTGACGAATTGTATTGTAGATTTCTTTTCCGTCCACTGTATTATTAAGCACTTGTTCTTGATGCTGGTAAATAAGGAAGAAATCAACAGTTTATTTTTTAAAGCACATGAATCACTGTAAAAAAATGAAGCTGCAAACAAAAATCTTATTGAACACTACCAACTCTATTATTGTTCTGTCATGTTTTAACAAACCAATATAATTTAATACAGTATCTTTGCCAGAAATGTAACATGACTATTTATTGTCTGATGATTAGATCAGAATTATGATATAAGAAAAAAATAAGGTTTAAATACAAATCAATGTTTACAAAGTAACATCTGTATGTACTTAATATAAAATAGAAATCAGCATCTTCCACAGTGATTTATATAAAATTTACACAAGTCTTTATAGGTTCTAGCTTCGAGCTGTCTTCTATCAAAACTTTTGGGAATGAGTAATTAAGGATTCGTCTTGTAATTCTTTTATCCGTGCTTTAAGTGCAGAAGTGGGTTTCTTATGCCACTTCTTCATATCTTCTCCATGGTCACGCAGGTAACGCCACAAGGCAAGACGTGTTATAGTCTTACCATTATCATTTCCTCTCACAAGAGGACGTCCCCTTTTGATGGCTGAGATGTTGGATGATATAGGTCAGGAGGACACCAAGTTGATCAGCTCTTCCAGTGGAGGGTTTTGGGAATTCTGGTCCTCGTCCACCATGGATCCATCAGCATCACCTTTGGTAGACAGTTCGTCTATTATATCTTCTTGTTTGCTCTCCATTCTGTCTAGCTTTTCAACTATCCTTGTGATGGCTGAAACACAAGCTCGTAGAGGATTTAAATGCAACTCAAAGCCTTGGAGTCTATGAACCAGATCATCTATAAGGGGTCTTCTTCCACCTCTGCCATACATTGCTGCAAATGTACTGGCATACCTTTCTGGTGCAGTCTTAGTGAATGTGCACCACATATTTGGTGTACACCGGACTCTCTCAGGATCATGCTCTTGGTCTGGCTCGTCAGGGATGAAGTCGGGGCTGTATATCATTTCCACCACGGCACATTCTCTCAAATAATGGATGCCTTTTTCCATATCAGTCCATTTCCTTTTCTCGGGCATGAGATCATCTTTAAAGGGGTGTTTTTCTCTCACGGCTAACAACATCCGCTTCCAGAGGGTGAAGGCCTGGTTCTGGCATGTGCTAAAACGTCCGTCAATTGCTGAGTCCCTAGCAATGCCACCAAGCTGACAAGCTTCTCTGCTATCTAGCCACACACTGTTAGCCCTACTGTCCCAGCATCGAAGTAACCAGGTGACAATAGGCTCATTGGGGTGGCGTGTGAAGTCCTTTCTCAGACCACGAATTTCGTTCATTTTCAAAGATCTATCCACAATGGTTACGATGTCTTGCTCACCTCCTGCTCTTTCAGGACTTCCTGCCCTCCTTGGTGTTTGTGCATGCAGTCTTATTGAGGGCATGGGCACTCCAGTTCCTTGGAGCCTCTCCACCGGACCTCTTTCCTCCTCTTCTCTTACATCGCCTGTTTCTTCTACTTCACCCTCCTGCTCTTCTCTTACATTGACTGCTTCCTCTACTACACCCTCCTCCTCTTTCTTCTGTTCTAATTGAGTGGAAATTCATTTCGTTTTCCATCCTCTTACAGGGGCAACTGACATTGATTCTGGTGCCTCCTGCAGTTGCTCAGGTTGGTCAGTCCCGATGCTCTTACTCTCCAGCTCGGCTCAGAGTGTATCTCGCTGAATTATGAGAGTGCTTAGTTCAGATTCAAGCTTGGCTTGATGAGACTGAATTTTGGTTATCTCACTTTGGAGACTGAATTGTGCGTGCTGGAGGGCATCTCGCTCAGTTCGGAGTACATCCCGTTTGAACTTGAGGCAGTTCCTCTCGGACTGGAGTGTGTCTCGCTCAGACCGGGGATTCTCCTTCTCGCCTTGGAGATTCTCTCGCTCAGCCCAGAAATTATCCTTCTCAGATTGGAAACCCTTTCGCTCGGCCCAGAGACTCTCCTTCTCGGCTAGGAAAATCCTTCTCTCAATTTCTAGAATTCTTTCCCTCTCTGGGATAGTATTAAATAAGGCCCGATAAGCATTAGCCAGGCCCCAAATCATTTGTGCCTCCTCAGATCTGCCTAGGCCACAACATCTCTGTCTCAAATATCTGTTCTGGCTCTCAGGATCTTTTAGGTGTTCAGGAGTAAAGTTCCATGACACCGAACATGTCCATCTCCCTAAAGTCTCTCCCAAGTCTCTCCATACACCCTGCCACTCAGTATTCTCTGGTTTTGGAGGGGACTTCTTCAGAATACAGTAATTCCAGATACTGAGTGAAATAATTACAGTGGCAAACAGTGCATTCAGGGAGATTAACAACGTGGTCAGGTGAGCATTCAAACAATCCATAAAGGATTCGCAAGAGAGACTGGGAACCCGCTTCAAAATCACAAGTTCTGTGAAATTAGTAGCTCTCCCTACAAACTGGTTTAAAACAGAAAGCAGAATCATTTTTTTTCCTTCCTCTTTACTAAAGCAAGATAGCAGTGCTCAAAGTTTACAAAATATCTCAAAATATTGGCAGTCCGCCTGGACTTTCAAGGTCAAGTTTTTCAGTGAGCACCTATGAAAGAGATAAACTTTCCCAACGAAGCTCTCCGAGAGCAGAGAGAGATTCCTTCTAAAAAGCTAAAAAGCAGCTGTTTGCTCGCATTCTCCACCAAAAATGTCCGGCCCGGTTCCGCGACTAGTGGGGTGGAGGGATTTCGCAAAATCCGCGCCTCCAGGAAGGGAAACAGGGGACCCCAAAATAATTAAAAACAGCGGCAACGATCTGAGGAGAAACAAACTAATTTACTAAATATAGCATTGGAATCTAAGATAACACACTATAATACAATATAAATCAGCAATAATTGAGAGAAAGATTGTCCGAGAGCCAAAGGCCTTACGCTAATACTGAAGCCTTGCGTGCAGTCGGGCGCAGCAGTAGCAAGCTGATCCGACAGGGAACACGGCGAGACGAGAAGAGAGACAAGTCAGATGACCTGCGCCCTTATATCTGTTCCCTTGAGCAGGAATGATAACAGTACTCGAAAAGGCTCTTGCGGAACGTAGTTCTTCTTCTCTTCCAGACAGGTACCCGGAACTAAAGCATTTGCTCCTTAGCTCCCAGTACACTGCATGATGTTGTGATGTGGAATACTGATAACCAAAAATCATGAAACCATGACAAGGATAAACTCCGAAGCATCAAGACTGGTGCAGATTAAAACTGAATGATTTATTCAAGATGTTTTGCAGTCCCTCACTAATCTTATTTACATTCACTTCCTAAATGCATAGCATTTTATCAGAAACAATAGGAGAAAGCAGAAACATAGGATAGTTAGAATAATCAAAAGCCAAATCAAGTTTGATCTTACCAAATCATCTGATCAGCAAAAGTTCTTTACCCATAAGAAAACATGAGAAGTAAGACTGTCAAGCAGCGAAAACAATACTGAGATGAAGTGATATATGCCCTGGCTTCATACTAAATACTTTTCTCCTCCACCCCCCTCCATCTCTAAGAATTATGGTTTTGAACAAGATAAATGCAAGATGAAAAAACACTTTAGTAATAGGAATTACATGAATCAAAATGAAAACAGTATGTAAACTTTTATGAACTCAAGATAACCTCCATAATATAACTACAAAAGAAACGATGCACAAAACAGATTTAGTGACAAATGTTTATTTTAAAATTTATTTTAACTTGAATTTTAAAATTCAAGTTAGACACAGGAAGTCTATTAGATTGAACTGAATAGCATGCAAGACTTCTGAAATGTTTTTCTCTCCAAAAACAGATGACAGTATGTGAGAGAATACAACCAAATGTACTTACACCACCATTTCCTCACATTTGTCTCAATCACATTACAGAGCATGAGTTAACAGTAGCCAACTGGGAAGCATTGATGACAAGACAGTCAGCAATACAGAATAAGGCATATGTATAGTAATACAACATGAAAGTTGTACTTCTTGATACTTATCAGTATAAAACAATATAATATAACATGGCTGCAATATCAGAGATAATATTTTAGGATATGTCTGGTAAGAATTCCCACAGAAAAAGGCATTATTAATGACATGGCATTCTGAGCTGTTCTAGACCATCATATTCAGGAAATATGAACTTGCACTAGAATTTGTATTAGTAGGGCAACTACAGGAATGTTATGAAGATATGTATGCTCAGCTTAGTCAGCATAGGCAAAATACAAGAAATGCCCTTGTATTAATGTAATAGATACAAGTGTTCCAGAACATGCCCTGCAATCCCTTCTCTTCTTTGCGTAGAAGTTTCTCTGAGGGAAGAAAGATGCCAGACAGAAGAATGGAGGGCAGCCAATTGTCCCTGTCCCCAACAATCACAGTATGGCTCAATCAGAGACCACAGCTGGGGACACAAGGCAGAGCACTTACACCTCAGAGCACAGACAAAGCTTACCATTATTTTCTGTTGGCTCTAAACCAACCTTAGATGAGTGAATACATGCAAGGATAAAATGAAAAAAAGCTCAAAAATTCAGGAGGTGACAATGCTGTTTAACTGTCATCAATACCTCTGCTGTAATTCATTTCTTATACTATAAATAGTTGCTGATGATTAAGTCAATGTCTTCAACAACAAATGCTCAGAGATGAAATTTTACCTGCATTGGAATAGGATCTTTAAGGTAATAACCTTCAACAATCTGTTCTTTCTTATAATGTTCAATGATCTCAGCAATACTGTTCAAATAAGAAAAATAAGATTTGTAAGTTAAACTGGTTAGTTTTTCTTCTGCATGAGAATTTGCTTTTCCATACAATTGCTGTTTCATCACAAATTTATAATAAAAATCAAGTATAAAACATCATAATCTTGTTTGCATCAATGACAATTTACTAATAGACTGAAATAAAGAAAATTCACAGAACTGTGTTCATTAATTTTAAACTCTACAGAACATTTTCAATCAGTTGTTGAAAATGCCAATCATGTAGACTACCTTTTCCACATTTGAGTAACACATGCACATTGTCAGCTCTTCAACCAGACTGAAAATAACTACTTTATTGGCAATAATTTCCAAAGTTCTAGAATAAACTAGGGAAGGGGAATGGGAGATACTCCAGATACTATGGAGTGCAATGAGATCTCCCCTAAGCCTCCTCCTCTTCTCCAGACTAAACAATACCAGCTCCCTCAGCCACTCCTCATAAGAGTTGTGTTCCAGACCCCTTGTCAGTTTTGTTGCCCTTCTCTGGACACGTTCCAGGGCCTCGATGTCTTTCTTGTAGTGAGGGGCCCAAAACTGAACACAATACTCAAGGTGCGGCCTCACCAGTGCTGAGTACAGGGGGATGATTACCTCCCTGCTCGGGCTGGCCACACTATTTCTAATGCAGGCCAGGATGCCGTTGGCCCTCTTGGCCACCTGGGCACACTGTCGGCTCATGTTTAGCCGAGCATCAACCAACACCCCCAGGTCCCTTTCCTCTTCACTGTCGTCCAGCCACTCATCCCCAAGCCTATAGCGCTGCACGGGGTTATTGTGGCCAAAGTGCCGGACCCAGAAGGTCAGCATTGCAACTGCTGACCTTTCAAATAGTGAAAAAAACAGAAAGCAGAACAGTACTATGTACTTTGTTAAATTATTAAAATAAATAACATTAGGATCACATTGTACAGCCTATCAAATTATGGATTAATCCATCAGTTAAAATGAAAATGACTTCCAACAGCTCCAGTCTCCTAGTCTACAATTGTTTCATCTCTCCAAGTTAACTTAAAAGCTTGTTCAGTGTTCAGTTGTTGGGTCAATGTTCTCCTGAATTCTACTTTGGCATAGAATCACAAGATATACCACCCTACTTCCACCTCCCCCCACATTTTACAAGTTCTTGGAAAGCTGTTATGAACATTAGATTTCAGAAATAAAGTAGATGTAGAGAAGAAAGAGGCAGGACATATAGCCTGGTATGACTATCCTAACATACTTTCTAAAATCAGAACTGAAGCATTAATTAACGATATCTTAGATTTTAAAAAGAACTGTAAAACATATCCAAGTTATTCACAGAATGGCTGAGCTTGAAAGAGACCTCAGAGATCCCCCAGTAAAATTACCCTGCTCAAAGAGGGGTCAACGAGAGAAGATTGCTCAGGACCTTGGGTCAGTCATGTTTTGAGCATCTCTACAGATGGAGACTCTGCTATCTCTTAGGTTAACCTTTTCTAGTGTTTAGTTATCCTCACAAGTACATAGGTCACTCTGAAAATAATACCACCTATTTATTGCCACCTATTTATCTCCATTGAAACTACAACAGATAGAAACAGCACAATAACACTATTTGACAGAGAAAATTACCAGCTACAAAACACTATTTTTCAACATTGTTACTATCAGCCAATTTGCATGGATGAGCTGATCAAGATACTCGATCATTTCGTGGTGTGACAGCTGTGCATGGTCACCTGGAATATGGCTTGTCTTTTATGTTGCTGATACCTGTGTTGAAATGAACCACTCACTGCCTCACTGTGCTAATATCCTCTGTTTGGTCTCCATAAACATTCATCAAGCATCAATGAATGTCAATGGAAACAATTTTTTCCACATGGAGGAATACAGTGACACCTTTGCTTCATACGCACTCCCATGTCAGATGCCATTTTGTCAGGCAACAAAATGTAACGGAATACTGGTGGGAAGGTTCAGCCTCTACTGCCATACTACTAACATCCTCTTCTGACATTGTGGGCCAGCATAATAGAACAGAAGGCTGTCCTGGTTATATCATGCTGCCAGCAGGGAAGGATCTCTACCTGGTGATCCCTCCTTTTGGAGTGTTCAGTGAACCCTGATCCCTAGGATGGGAAAGCACCTCTTTTGTACTTTTTTTAACTGAATTGTGACCATTGCCCTTTCTTGAGTAATTTAGAACTGGTTATCTGCCATTGCCTTTCCCTACATTTGGTGAGCTAAGTAGTTCCTCCTGAAAAAAAAGAATACTGAAAATATCATCCTTAATGAACACAACTGAATGGATCACTGGGGAAAAAGTTACCCCTCTAGATAAAACCTTGCCTGGGCATATCCTGGGATTTCTGGGATCTCCATATTATGGACTTGCAGGCCCCTTGCAGGATTGGGGCAATATTTTTTTGAGTCCTTGACCCATGTGGCATAAAGCTTCACGATCTCAGTGAAAATATATTAACTTTTCTCATGGTTTTATGGTTTTTGTTATAGATACTACACATCATAACATCATGTAGTGCACTGGGAGTTAAAGAGTTAATGCTCCAGTTCCGTGGATCATGGATAGTTCCAGGTACCTGGTTCTCAGAAGAGAAGAAGAACTACATACTACATACTCCAGAGCTCTCAGCACTATTCTGTTTCCATTTTATGCTCAGAGGGAAAGATAAAACTGCTCTCATATAACGAGACATTTCCTTTTTTCTCTTCTGCTCGGCCCAGCTAGACGTCTTGCCTCAGCATTAGAGTAAGACCTTCGGTTTTTCGGACACTCACTGTCATTTTATTTGATTTATTATCTTAAATTCCTATTATACTGTATTATAGTGTGTTATCTTGCATTCTGATATCTTACTGAGCAAATTAGTTTGTTTCCCCTCAGATAGTTGCCGCTGTTTTGTTTTTAGGCCCATCTCTCTACCATTTTCCCCTTTTTCCCTTCTTCTGTTTCCTGGGGCATGGGTGCGTGGGTCCCCCCACCCCACTACTCACAGAACTGGGCCGAACCAGCCCATAAACAGTTGACAACTACAAAAGTATGAGAGCTGGCTGTGTCTGCTGTGGTGTGGCCAGTGTTAATGGTTTTGAACAGATTAGACCTATCAAATAACACCCTAGAAAATGAAAACCAACTGCTATTTGACTGAGTTGAAAGGCTTGAACAACAGCTTGCAGTACTAACTGGGGATACAAAACAAATCCGGCTATTCCTTTGGAGAGAAAAAAAAAAAAAAAAAAAAACTGGAATATACCACTAGGAACTACCAAGGCCCCTGAATGAATGGGTCCATGTAACCCAGATTTGGTAGATGAGAATACCAAGAGGTCAGATCATGAGGCTCAATTAGAGCTGGATCCTTTTCAGATACGGACCTGGTGGATTTTGGGTCCTGGTGGATGAAAAACTTAACGTGAGCCAGCAGTGTGCTCTTGAAGCGCAGAAAGCAAATGATATCCTGGGCTCCATCAGAAAACGGATGGCCAGCAGGGACAGGGAGGGGATTGTCCCTCTCTACTCTGCCCTTTTGAGGCCCCAGATGGAGTACTGTGTCCAGGCCCGGGGCCCCCAGTACAAGAAAGATACAGAGTTCTTGGAACGAGTACAGAGGAGGGCCACTAAGATGATCAGAGGGCTGGAGCACCTCTCCTATGAAGAAAGGTTGAGGGAACTGGGCTTGTTCAGCCTGGAGAAAAGAAGGCTGCGGGATTACCTAATTTCAGCCTTTCAGTACCTAAAGGGAGCCTATAAACAGGAGGGGAGTCAACTCTTTGAAAGGGTAGATAACAGCAGGGGGAAGTTCTTTACTATCAGAGTGGTGAGGTGCTGGAATAGGCTGCCCAGAGAGGTTATGGATGCCCCATCCCTGGAGGTGTTCAAGGCCAGGTTGGATGGAGCGCTGGGCAGCCTGATCTAGTATTAAATGTGGAGATTGGTGGCCCTGAAAGAGGCAGAGGGGTTGCAGCTTGATGATCCTTGAGGTCCCTTTCAACCCAAGCCATTCTATGATTCTATGAGACCCTGTCATGGTTTTATGATTTTTGGTTAGGCTGTATTTGATTTATTAGCTCCAATTCTACTTATATTGTATTATACTGTATTATAGTGTGTTATCATGCATTCCGATATCTTATTTTGTAAATTAGTTTGTTTCTCCTCAGATTGTTGCCACTGTTCTGGTTTAGGCCCATCTCTCTATACTTTTCCCTTATCCCTTTCCGGGGCACAGATCCACGGGACCCTCCACCCCGCTAGTCACTGAACTGGGCCAAAATCAGCCTGTAAACCAGTGACATTCTTGGTAGAGAATGCAGGCAAAGGCCACTTTTTAGCTTTTAGAATGAATCTCTCTTCTCTTGGAGAGCTTCTTTAGGAAACTTTATCAGTACTTCAGTTGTCATATGGAAAAACTTGACCTTGAAAGTCCAGGCAAACTGCCAATATTCTGGGATATTTGTAAATTTTGAGCACTGCTATCTTGCTTCTCTAAAGAGAAAAAAAAAAAAGTGATTCCGCTTTCCCTTTTAAAACTGTTTCCAGAGGGACCTGCTAATTTTACAGAACTTGTGATTTTTAAACAGTCTCCCAGACTCTCCTTTGAATCATTTATGCAGTTTTTGAATGTTCATTCAGTGATCATGATGATCATCTTCTCAATCTCCCTGAATGTACTACTCATCATTACAGTCAGCATTTGTATTTATCATATTTTGAAGAAGCCTTCCCCAAAACCAGAGAATACTGAGTGGCAGGGAGTGTGAAGAGGCTTGGGAGATACTTTAGAGAAATGGATATCCTCGGTGTCATGGAACTTGACTCCTGAACACCTGAAAGACCCTGTGAGCCTAAATAGATATTTGAGACAGGGATGTTGAGGCTCAGGCAGATCTGAGGAGGCACAAATCATTTGGGGCCGGGCTAATGCTTATCGGGACTTATTCAATACTAGCCCAGAGTGGGAAAGAGTTTAGAAACTGAGAGAGAGAGTCTCCATGCTGAAAGAGAGTATATCCGAGTCGATAGGGAGAATCTCCAATCCGAGAGAGAAAATCTCCAAACCGAAAGAAACTCCCTGCAAACCAAAATCAACAGCCTACAATCTCAACAAGTGTCAATGCTTTACGGGCTGCTTCAGCCCAGTTCCGTGACCAGTGGGGTGGAGGTATTTCACAAAATCCACGCCTCTGGAAAAGGGAAACAGGGTACCCCAAAATAATTTATAATAAAACAGCGGCAACGATCTGAGGAGAAACAAACTAATTTACTAAATACGGTATTGGAATGCAAGATAACACACTGTAATACAATATAATTAGAATTGAAGCAACTAAATCAAATATAATGTGGGAAAGAGTATCTGAAAGCTGTAGGCCTTACAGTAGTGCTGAGATGATGCGTGCGGTTGGGACGAGAGCCAAGGGAAGAAAAAGGATCAGGTGACTTTGCCATAGGTTATATCTCCTCTCTGACCGCAAAACCCCCTGGGGTATGGTAGTTCTTCTCTTCCGGACAGGTGCCCGGAACTGGAGCATTAACTCCCAGTGCACTACATGATGTTATGATGTGGAATACCAGTAACCAAAAATCATAAAACCATGACAAGACACCCTCTAATCTGAGTGGGAATCCCTTCGATCTGAGAGAGACATCATCCAGATTGAGAGACACTCCCTGCAATCAAAACTCAACAGCCTTTACCTCAACTTGACACCCTCCAGTCAGAGCGAGACACCCTCCAAAAAGAGCGAGATGCTGTCCAGTTCAAAATATTCAGTCTTGAAACTGAACGAACCCACATTCAGGCTCATCAAGTCATCCTCAAAGCTGAACTAGATACCCTCATAGCTGAACGAGACAGACTCCAAGCCAAGCTGGAGAATGAGAGCATCAAAACTGACCAATGTGATCAACCACAGGAGGCACCAGAATCAATGTCAGTTGCTCCTGTAAGAGGACGGAAAATGAAACAAACATCGACTCATGTAGAACAGGAAAAAGAAGAGGAGGAGAAAGTAGAGAAAGAAGGTCCAGTGGAACTGCCCCAAAGTTCAGAGGAGTGGCTCCGAGATCCAGGGGATCTAGAGAGAGGGCTGAGACCTCCAATAAGATCACAGTCACCAAGGCCCATAAGGGTAACAACAAGTCCAGGAAGAGTAGGAAGTGAGGAAGAAATCGTCAGTATCACCACTTGACATCTGAAAATGAATGACATTTGAGGTCTGAGAAAAGACATTTCACACCTGCCAAATTAACCCATTGCCACCTCGTTACTTCCATGTTGGGACAATGAGGCCAACAGTGCATCACTAGATAGTAGAGAAGCTCACCAACTGGGAAGCAGTGGTAGGGGCTAAGACATTGAAAGAGGTATTAGTACATGGCAGGATGAGGGCTTCACTCTCTGGAAGTGGATTCTGTTAGCTGTTAGAGAAAAATACCCCTTCAAAGGCAATCTGATGCCTGGGATAAAAAAATGGACTGCTACGGAAAAAGGCATCCGTTATTTGAGAGAATACGCCATGGTGGAAATGTAACCCGACCACGCATTCATTCTTAACAATCCAAACCAAGACCATGATCCTGAGAGAGTCAGGTGTACACCAAATATGTGGCATATATTCACAAAGACTGCACCAGAAAGGTATGCCAGAACATTAGCAGCAATGTATGGCAGAGAGGAAAAAAGACCCCTTATAAACAAACTGATTAATAAACTTCAAGACTTTGAGTTACATTCAACCCCTCTGCGAGCTTGTGTTTCAACCATTGCAAAGGTAACTGAAAAACTTGACAGAATAGAGAACAATCAAGAAGATATAATAGACGAACAGTCTACTCTGCTTTATTCTCACGGAACAGATGGATCCATGGTAGTATCACATACATCTGATGGGGATAAGGATTCTCAAAAAAGACTCATGGAGGGGTTGATCAAATTGGTTCCCTCTCAACCTGCATCATCCAACATCTCGGCTATCAAAACAAGACACCCTCCTGCTCGAGAAACTGACAACAGTAAGACTACGTCGCAAATTGCCTTGTGGCATTACCTACGTGACCATGGTGAAGATATGAAGAAGTGGCATAAAAAACCCACTCCTGCACTTCAAGCATGGGTAAAAGAATTACACGACAGATCAACCACCCAAGTGATCTTCTCCAAAAAAGTGATTGCTCCAGCTGCAGGGGGACACGGCAAAAGCCGTAAGAATGATGGAGGTAACAAACAGAGGGGCCCTGCCCCCAGCCAGGGTGGGGAAAGGGATAATAGAGTGTATTGGACAGCGTGGATTAGATGGCCTGGCACATCAGAACCACAGAAATACAAGGCACTTGTGCACACTGGTGCACAGTGTACCCTAATGCCCTCAAGTCACCAAGGGACAAAATCAATTTATATTCATGGGGTGAGTGGGGGTTCTCAAGAGTTGACTGTGTTGGAGGCCGAAATAAGCCTCACTGGTAAAAACTGGCAAAAACATCCTATTGTGACTGGCCCAGGGGCTCCCTGTATACTTGGATTACAGAACGAACTCGGATGGGGAACCTCAGTCATCCAGGAATCCTAGAGGTGATCATGGACTGGCCTAAAGGCAAAAAGTTTGCAACATCATGAGGACAGGAGGTATCGCGTGCTAAAGAGGCCCCACCATACAGTGAACTACCAGAAAATGAAAAGAAATATGCCCTGTTCACAGATGGATCGTATTGTACTGTGGGGAAGCAGCACAGATGGAAAGCTGCTGTGTGGAGCCCCACGCCACAAGTTGCAGAGGTCACCAAAGGAAAAGGAGAATCAAGCCAATTTGCAGAGATACAGGCTTTCCATCTGGCCTTAAATGTTGCTGAACAGGAGAGGTGGCCAATGCTTTATCTCTATACTGACTCATGGATGGTGGCAAATGTCTTATGGGGGTGGTTACAGCAGTGGGAACAAAACAACTGGCAAAAAAGGGGTAAACCTGTTTGGGCTGCTGAACTGTGGAAAGACATTGCTGCCCGAATAAAGAATATGGTTGTAAAGGTGCGTCACGTAGATGCTCATGTGCCCAAGAGTCGGGCTACGGAAGAACAGCAAAATAACCATCAGGTAGATGGAGCTGCCAGAGTTGAGGTGGCTCAAAGAGACTTGGACTGTCAGAACAAGGGAGAATTATTTCTAGCTCGATGGGCCCATGAGACCTCGGGCTATTAAGGAACATATAATTGGGCTAGAGATCGAGGGGTGGACTTAACTATGGATGCTATTGCACAAGTTATTCATGACTGTGACACACACACCGCAATTAAACAAGCCAAGAGGATGAAACCTCTCTGGGAGGAAGGGCGATGGCAAAAGTATAAATATGGGGAGGCGTGGCAGATTGACTATATCACCTTGCCACGATCCTGCAGTGGTAAGCGTTATGTGCTTACCATGGTGGAAACGACCACTGGGTGGCTTGAAACATATGCAGTACCCCATGCTACTGCCAGAAACTCCATATTGGGTCTGGAGAAACAAGTTCTGTGGCGACATGGCACCCCAGAAAGAATTGAGTCAGATAATGGGACTCATTTCAAAAATTCTCTTATAAATACTTGGTCCAAAGATCACGGCATTGAGTGGATTTATCATATCCCCTATCATGCACCAGCTTCTGGTAAAATCGAATGATACAGTGAGTTGTTAAAAACTATGTTGAAAGCAGTGGGTGGCAGAACATTTAAGCACTGGGAGAAGCATTTGGCAGAAGCCACCTGGTTGGTCAGCACTCGAGGATCTTTCAATTATGATGATACTGCCAGCTCCCTACATACTATATAGAGAGATAAGATCCCTATAGTACATGTAAAGAACATGTTGGGAAAAGCAGATTGTGTCTTTCCAGCTTCTGGTAAGGGCAAACTTCTTCATGGAACTGTTTTTGCCCAGGGACCCGAGTCCACTTGGTGGGTGGTGCAGATAGATGGGGATGTTCAATGTGTACCACAAGGGAATCTCATGTTGGGAGAGTGCAGTCTGTAATTCCTTGTATATATATATGTATGTGTGTGCATGCGTTTAATGGTTGTTAATTACTGTGATTTTTTTGTATATATTAAGCATGATGTAGTGATGTGAAATAAGGGATGGAATGTTACGGTTTTATGATTTTTGGTTATCGGTCTTCCACATCATAACATCATTTAGTGCACTGGGAGTTAAGGAGTTAGTGCTCCAGTTCTGGGTACCTGACTCAGAAGAGAAAAACTACATACCCCAGAGGACTTTGCATTGAGAGAGAAAATAAAACACTTGGCAAAGTCATGAGAACAGACTCTCTTCCCTTCTGCTTGCCCTGACTGCACATCTTGCCTCAGCATTAGAGTAAGGCCTTCGGTTATCGGGCACTCCCTCATTTTATTTAATTTATCAGCTTCAATTCTAATTTTATTATATGATATTATAGTGTGTTTTCTTGCATTCCGATATATTATTTAGATAATCAGTTTGTTTCTCCTCAGATTCTGGCCGTTGTTTTGTTTTAGTCCCATCTCTCTATCTTTTTCCCTTATCCCTTTATGGGACACGGATCCGCAGGTCCCTCTGCCCCGGTAGTCACTGAACCGGGACAAAAACAGCCTGTAAACCATTGACAGATCCAACCTACAGTGACACAGAAAACAAAAATTATGCAAGATAGACCGATGAGGGTGTCCCCCTTGCCTAGATGACACTATATGTAATGCCTTGCCCATATATGGCAGCTGAATTAATGGATCTTAGTGTAAAGATTCAGGCAGAATCCAAGAGATTGTGTGCCGGCATAGTTACTCTGCGTATGCAACATGGGGTCAGAGAATGCTGTTTTAAATGGTCTGGAAATCTCTAAAGGTGCATCTACCACCACTCACTCTACCCTCAGAAAAGGACTATATGTCACTGTACTGCATAATGAGGAAAACCACTCAGTAATTCAATGGTTGTGAATTAAGGAAAATAAGTTAGGTTAAAAGTTATGTGGTTTCATGAGGTGCTGAATCAGCAGCTACAGATCTGGCCTTGCTAAGCCAGGTTTTGGCTGCCGATAACAGATGCTTTCCTACAGACTTAGTACAGACAGCGGGTCACCTGTTTCTCCAAATAACATTGCTAGCTATCCTGTCTCTGGAATGCAAGGTAGCAGGCTCGGACAGTAAAACCACAAATTAACGAAGAAGCAGCAGATTGGTGGACAGAGTTGTAGCCAATATGACAAGCAACCAGAGCCAGCCAAGCATCCTCCAACCTGACCCAGGTCAAAGAAAAATAAGATGACGGCCTTCATCAGAAAGACCACCAAACAACCACTGAGAGATATGCATATGTAAAAGGACTGAGACTCATGGTGGGGGGGGGGGGGGGGGGGGGGATATTAATAATTCTGGGGACTCACTGTAATAACCCAACCTTTTCTTGGACATATAATGCATATGTAAGCAGCTTGTTCTTTAAGTATGTGCCTCTGACCTCTGGTACGCAGGCTAGGTGGGAATACCTCCTCTGCATCAGGCATGTGTGCAGCACTGACGAAACATACCTGCTTTATGACTTCTCTGTGGTTATAGAGTTTGATTTCTGCATGTCAGTTGATGGCTGTGTGCTGAACAACATGGCCTAATAAACTGGATATACCTACCCATAGTAGTCCATGGAATTCTTTGGAAGACCTCCAGGACTATATCTGGGAGCTAGGAATGAGGGAGACTGTCTGAGGATGCTTTTGAAAGTCCTTATTTAAGTGAGTGCCTAAGATCAAAGCACAGTATTTCATGATTACAGGAAAAGGAACACTGACCTCAGGAAGTACAAGCCCAAAAACTGCCCCCAGAGGATTCCACAGTCAGGGCCTATGAGTCTCTCAAAATCGAGAGGCCCATCTCTGTACCCTTTCCCCTTTTCCCATTTCCAAGGCGTGGCTCTGTGGGTTCCCTCACTCTGCTAGTAACAGAACTGGGCCGAACAAGCCTGAAAACCTTTAACAACCACCAAACTCTTTTCAACACAGTTTTTAGCAATCCATTGCATAGTTTGATTTTACCAGAAGCTGGTGCATGATAGGGCAACCTTTCCTTTCAACATCCAGTTTAGCACTGGCAGTCGAGGTGCTAGAAGGAGCTGCGTTTCAGTACTGGTTACTTCGGAAGCAGCCCGAACCCCTCAAACACGACTAAGATCTCCTTTTCAGTTGGAGTGTAGCACTCTTCAGACCCCCTGTATGCTCGACTCCAGAATCCCCGGGGTCGGCCTCGGGTCTCTCCTGAGGCTCTTTGCCACAGACTACAGGTGGGACCTTTCTCTCCAGCAGCAGTGTAGAGGATGTTCTTTACATCCTGTCCCATCCCTACTGGCCCCAGGGCCACGGCACGGGCTATCTCCTGTTTAATCTGCTCAAAATCCTGCTGCTGCTCAGGGCCCCATGTAAAATTATACTTCTTCCACGTCACCTGATTAAGAGGGCATAAAATGAGACTATAGTTTGGAAAATGCATTCTCCAAAAGCCCACTACACCCAGAAAAGATTGTGGGCAGAAACATAGCAGAAACTTTGTTGACCACATCCATTGGGATGTGACAACGTCCATCTTGCCCCTTTATACCTAGGAACTGAATTTCCTGCGCAGGTCCTTTCACTTTGTTTCGCTTAAAAAAAGAAACCAGCTCGCAGAAGGAACTGGATTAGACTGTCTCCTTTCCTGAAAACTTCCTCTGCTGTATTGCCCCACACAATTATGCCATTAATGTAGTGTAAGTGCTCAGGAGCACCACCCTGTTCCAGTGCATTTTGGAACATCCCGTGGCAAATGGTTGGGCTGTGCTTCCACCACTGGTATAAACGATTCCAAGCACTTTCACAGACACTGGTCTGGAATAACAAGGAGGATGAAGGCCATAAAGATAAGGACTGGAGAGCAGCTCAAAAACATTTGGCAGGGAGGTGATTAGATGTCTACAGGGCAAGCTTAAACTGGTTCGGGGGATGCCCCCCCCTTCAGGGTCAGAAGTTTGCAGCGAGGAAGACGACGAGCCTTCGCGAGGAAGACTACGAGCCTTCATCATCACGACCTACTACGCACGCGCAAGGGGGAGAGGGACTGCATGCTAATGGGCTCTCGGGAATGTAGTGAATATGTATCCGAATTCCTGTCAACTATTGATTATGTATTAGTTCGACCTATATCTATAGCACGATTTCTCCTGACGGTGTGCAAGTTAGGTGGAACGATCCCCCTTGCACCAGGGTGTACATGTGTCACCAATAAACACATACCTTCTCTATATCCTTACTGGCTATAGGGTCTAATTTCCGCACATCAAGGGCTCCTCCCATGGAAATATGGGCCATTCCCCTGGATCTTTTTCCTCTACTTTCTCCTCTTCTCTTATAGTATCTAGTTCCTTCACTTTATCCTCCTCCTCTTTCTTTCTTTCTAAACAAGGCAGCATTCATTGAGGAGTACACTCGGAGACTGACAACATGGTCATCATATGGGCATTCAAAAAACACATAAATGCTTCAAGGGAGAGACTGGGAGACTGTTTAAAATTCAGAAGTTCTGTAAAATTAGCAACTGTCTCTGGAGTTGTATGCCACATTGATACCACTATTCCAATTGCTGAAGAATCACAGGACCAGTTTGAGTTCACTTGGGAGGGTAGACTGGACCTTTCAGGTCTTGCCTCAAGGATATGTTTACCCAGAGAGGTTGTGGATGCGTCATCCCTGAAAGCATTGAAGGCCAGGCAAGATGTGGCTCTGGGCAGGCTGGTCTAGTGATTGGAGACCCTGCCCATAGCAGGGGATTTGAATCTAGATGACCTTTAAGGTTCTTTTCAACCCAAGCCATTCTATGATTCTATGTCCACTCACCAACTTTCTGTCACAATTTGGTAGCGTGTTATTTGGCAGACTGGAGAAAGCCTGATGGTGTAAAAATGTACCATTATATTGAGGTCTTGATGCTTACTTTTGCCTCAATAGGTACGCTGGAAAAAGCAGTAGGTTCATTATTGGTGTACTTGCAAGGAAAAGGATGGGCAATTAATCCACAAAAGTTACAAGAATTGGGACTATCAGTCAAATTTCTGGGGGTCATTTGATCAGGCAAGACTTTGGTCTTGCCTAATGCAATGATAGACAAGGTGCAGGTGTTCCCAATACCTACAACAGCAATGCAGTTGCAGGAATTCCTTGGCATTTTGGGGTACTGGCAAACATTTATACCTCACCTTGCACAAATCTTGAAACCCCTATACAGGTTAACCAAAAAAGGCCAATTATGCGATTGGGGACAGATGGATCAAGATGCTTTCCAGCAAGCCAAACTAACTGTGAAACAATTGCAAGCACTCAGTATATTCAACACCACTCTGCCTGCTGAATTAGATGTACACATAACCCAGGAAGGGTTGGGTGGGGATTGTGGTAGCATCAGGGTTCTGTCTGTACCCCACTTGGGTTCTGACCACAGGTCTGACACAGGGCAGAGGAGAGATATAGTATGATAGAAAAACAGCTATTAGCAATATATTCAGTATCACAGGCAGTAGAACCGATTACTCAAACAGCTGAAGTAATAGTAAAAACAACACTACCCATTCAAGGTTGAATAGAAGATTTAGAACGCATTCCTAAGATGGGGGTGGCCCAAGTGTAAAAAGTGGCACACTGGGTTGTCTATGTGGGTCAGTATAATCATTTATCCCCACCTTCATTAAAAGAACTACAAAAGATATTGGGCCCAGTCACATATCATAGTGATGTACCAGAAGAAACTGTGGTCACTCCACCAGAGAATAGTCCTGTACTAGAGGGACTGAAGATGCTCTGGATAGCACAGTGGGCCACTCAGAACTGGACAATTCATGCCCAACCAATCTGGGGCAAGGATATGTGGGTGGATATCTGGAACATGGTCAGGCATAGGACAATACAGGCTTACCACATATCAGGACATCAGTCCATGCAGTCACCAGGAAATGATGAAGTCAACACATTCACCCAAATTAGATGGTTAGAAGATTCACCTATGGAAAACATAGCCCACTGGCTACATCAAAAACTGTGACATGCCAGACAGAAGGCGATGTGGGCAGTGGCCAAAGCATGGGGGATGCCCATACAAATGTCAGATAGCATTCAGGCATGTCACGATTGCGATGCTTGCTCAAGGATGAGACCAAGACCATTGCTGGAGACAACAGCACACCTTGCCAGGAGACACAACCCTCTACAATGGCAGCAAGTCAATTATATAGGCCCCCTTCCTTGATCTGAGGGGGCCAGATATGCACTGACCTGTGTCGATACGGCAAGTGGGCTGATGCAAGCCTATCCAGTACCAAAAGCGAATCAAGCCTATACTATCAAGGCCTTAACCAGACTGATGGCAGCATATGGGACTCCACAAGTCATCGAGAGCAACCAGGGTACACATTTCACAGGAACAATTATACAAAAATGGGCCAAAGAAAATAACATCGAGTGACAATTCCATCTGCCTTACAATCCAACAGGAGCAAGCCTGATAGACCATTACAGTGGAATTCTCAAGGTTGCTCTGAAAACAGAATCACAGTCCTTGTGGGGATGGACTAAACGACTTCACAAAACACTGAGAGATCTGAACAAGAGACCCAGAGATGGCAGACCCAGCGCCTTGCTCATGCTACTAACAACTTGGGCCTCTCCTCTTAGGATACAAATTAAAGGAAATAATACTTCTGTAAAACCCCAGGTTGGGACAATGAATAACCTTCTGCAGAGGACCTGCAGCTTAAACTGAGGGAAAAGAGGGAAATGTACAGGAAGTGGAAGCAGGGTTGTGTAGCCTGGGAAGAATATAGGGACGTTGTCTGCATGTGTAGACATAAGATTAGGAAAGCCAAGGCACAGATATAGCTGAACTTGGCAAGGGACGTGAAAAATAACAAGGAGGAGTTCTTCAGGTACATAAGCAGGAGGAGACAGATCAAGGAGAGTGTTCCCCCTTTTATAAATGAGGATGGAGAACTGGCTTCCTCAGACATGGAAAAAGCTGAGGTGCTCAATGAGTGCTTTGCCTCGGTCTTCACTGGTGTTCAGGTTCCTCCCCATGCCTGACAGGACCCTGAAGCTCTATGTGTGGGTGAGAGGAACAGATTCCATCCCACTGTAACAGTGAAACAAGTCCAAGACCTCCTCATGAAACTGAATGTATATAAGTCCATGGGGCCAGATGATATCCATCCTAGGGTTCTGAAACAGATGGCTGATGTGGTTGCCAAGCCGTTCTCTATCATATTTGAAAAATCATGGCTGTCTGGTGAAGTCCCTGGTGACTGGAAAAAGGGAAACATTCCTCCCATTTTTAAGAAAGGGAGAAAGGAAGACCCGGGGAACTACAAGCCAGTGAGCCTCACCTCTGTGCCTGGGAAGATCATGGAGCAGATCCTCCTTGAAGCTATGTTAAGGCACATACGAGACAAAGAGGTGGTTCAAGACAGCCAACAGGGCTTCACCAAGGGCAGATCATGCCTGACCAATCTGGTGGCCTTCTATGATGGAGTGACGGCATTGGTGGATGGGAGAAGGGCGGTGGATGTCATCTACCTGGACTTCTGCAAGGCCTTTGACATGGTCCCTCACCACATCCTTCTCTCTAAATTGGAGAGGTATGGATTTGAAGGATGGGCTGTTCAGTGGATTAAAAATTGTTTGGCTGGATGCAGCCAAAGGGTTGTGATCAATGGTTCTGTGACAGGGTGGAGGCCAGTCACAAGCGGTGTCCCTCAGGGGTTGGTCTTGGGACCGGTGCTCTTCAACATCTTCATCAATGACAGACGATGACATTGATTGCACCCTCAGCAAGTTTGCGGATGACACCAAGCTGAGCGGTGCAGTCGATACACTGGAAGGAAGGGAAGCCATCCAGAGGGACCTGGACAGGCTGGAGAAGTGGGCCCATAAAAACCTAATGAGGTTCAATAAGGCCAAGTGCAGGGTTCTGCACTAGGGTCGGAGCAATCCCAGGTATTCATACAAACTGGGGGAAGATCTCCTTGAGAGCAGCCCTGCAGAGAAGGACTTGGGGGTCCTGGTGGACAAGAAGCTGGACACGAGTTAGCAGCATGCGCTTGCAGCCTGGAAGGCCAACTATATCCTGGGCTGCATTAAAAGAGGAGTGGCCAGCAGGGAGAGGGAGGTGATCATCCCCCTCTGCTCAGCTCTTGTGAGGCCCCATCTGGAGTAGTGCATGCAGGCCTGGGGCCCCCAGTACACGAAAGACGCAGAGAATCATAGAATCATAGAATTACTCAGGTTAGAAAGGACCTCAAAGATCATCAAGTCCAACCACAGCCTAACCATAGTACCCAAACTAACAACCCTCTGCTAAATCATATCTCTGAGCACCACACCCAAACGGCTCTTAAACACATCCAGGGACAGTGACTCAACCACCTCCCTGGGGAGCCTATTCCAGTGTTTCACCACCCTTTCTGTAAAGAAGTGTTTCCTAACGTCCAACCTAAACTTACCATGGTGCAACTTGAGGCCGTTTCCCCTCATCTGGTCACCTCTCACCAGTGAGAAGAGACCTACCCCGCTCTCACTGTAAACATCTTTCAGGTATTGGAAGAGAGTAATAAGGTCTCCCCTCAGCCTCCTCTTCCCCAAACTAAACAGCCCCAGCTCCCTTAGCCTCTCCTCATAGGGCTGATTTTCCAAGCCCTTCACTAGCCTCGTTGCCCTTCTCTGGACCTGCTACAGTACCTCCATGTCCTTCTTGTACTGAGGTGCCCAAAACTGAACACAGTACTCGAGGTGAGGCGTCACCAGTGCCGAGTACAGGGGCAGGATGACTTCCCTAGCCCTGCTCACCACACCATTCTTGATACAAGCCAGGATGCCATTGGCCTTGGCCACCTGGGCACACTGCTGGCTCATATTCAGCTGACTGTCCATCAGTACACCAAGGTCCCTTTCCATCAGGAAGCTTTCCAGCCACACCTCCCCAAGCCTGTAGGGTTGCCTGGGGTGGTTGTTGTGGAACGAGTACAGAGGAGGACCACTAAGATGATCAGAGGGCTGGAGCACCTCTCCTATGAGGAAAGGTTGAGGGAACTGGGCTTGCTTAGCTTGGAGAAAAGAAGGCTCCGGGGAGACCTCATTGTGGCCTTCCAGTACTTGAAGGGAGCGTATAAACAGGAGGGGGAACAGCTGTTTACAGGGGTGGATAGCGATAAGACAAGGGGAAACGGTTTTAAATTGAGACGGGGAGGTTTAGGTTGGATATGAGGAGGAAGTTTTTCACACAGAGGGTGGTGACGCACTGGAACAGGTTGCCCAAGGAGGTTGTGGATGCCCCATCCCTGGAGGCATTCAAGGCCAGGCTGGATGTGGCTCTGGGCAGCCTGGTCTGGTGGTTGGCGACCCTGCACATAGCAGGGGGGTTAAAACTACATGATCATTGTGGTCCTTTTCAACACAGGCCAGTCTATGATTCTATGATTCTGTGATTCTGCTCCCTGCCCCTGAAGACTTGGAACCAGGTACACATAGGATAAAGTGGCCTTGGGAGGTGCAAGTAGGACCCAAGTGGTATAGCCTAGTTGCACCTTGTGAGAGACTCTTAGAAACAGGGGCAACAGTCATCCCACAACTAATTGGCAAATGGCTCTCAGAAATTATAGTGCAAACTCCAGTTTTTGTAGCTAAGGGGACATTAATCATATCATTATGGCAAACTGGACCCCCCCCTTTGGTACCTGATATAGTAATGCAACCATCAACATCAGGCCAAAGGGTATGGTATAAGAGACCTGGCATGCTGCTGTGCAAGCAGAAATATTAACGCAAGATAGAAATACCATGTGCATTCTACCGCGGATAGTGGTCTTGCCCATACTGGTACCAACTAAACACTTATTCTACTCCTCGTGAGATCTATGGCCCACCAAGACCACCAGCAGAGGCAGACACAGCATAAGTGAACACCAGTATGTCCCAGTGCCACTGAAGTATCTTCACAACATCCTGATCCTGTTCTTCAGTGACATCAAACGATGGACTTTCTGAACATTTTTCAAGCTGAAAAGACATAATTGACAACTCTGGACTCTTTATATCATGATGGGAAAAGTTATGATATGAAATAACATCTGTTACGTTATAAACTGTACAGAATAGCTTGCCCCGATATCTCAACCATTGGTTCAGGCTGTGAAGGGGTGGAGTATATGAGAATTGCTAAGTCACAGCCCGAAGCAATATTGACCACCTAGTGAAGGGACAGCCAGCCCTGGGAGCACAGGTGAAAGCAATTAAACAATTCACCTGTGTGACCAGAAGCTGGTTCCACCCCTCCCTGAGCCTCATTTAAGGGCTGGCTGTCACACTAGATGGATTTCTACCTGGAGATCTCTTCTTTTGGAGTATTTGGTAAGCTCTGGTCCTTAGAATGAATAAGCAAATCATTTTTATTTATTTATTTATTTATTTTGCTAGGTTATGACCATCATCCTTTATTGGGTTATTTAGGACTGGTTATCTGCTATTGTTTTTCTCTACACCCCCCATAATCAGCCAGGGTAGTTTTGGCTTCCTTTTGAAATTTCGGCAGGGATAATATTGCTCATTCATGCTATCAAGCATCAGGTTCTATGTTTCCATGTGTGGTTCTTCACACTACCTGGGAAATAGAACAATCATCTTTTTGTTGTTTTCCTTACTATTCTTCAAGTTCTTTTGTATCGAAATTCTTGGTCTGTAATTGATGTGACTCTAACCAACCAACCATAGTGATGTGACTCCAACCATAATTGTCTACAAACAAAAAGCACAAATTGGATTTACTTTATCCTTTTTTAAATTCTCACTTACAATCACTAAAACAGCAAGAGAAGAACATTAAGAAAAATGCTAAGTACAATTTTTTTAAAGTTCTACTCTAATGCTAGTATCAGATTTAAAGGCAGTTCCTTGAGAGCATCTACAGAAATAACTAATCTTTTCTTATAATAAGCTATTGGAAACTGTTAAACAGATGCATTTAAATAAGCAATACTTCAATCTCTAGTTTTTCACCTTGAAGACAAACTATATTTTTAGGTAAGTCAGAGAACTTAGATAAGTCAATGAAAGAAATAAAACGTTCTCCTGTGCCCCAGGAAATACACAGAAATCATTCCATCATCATGCATAAAGAATCATTGCTTCCTATATCTTTGTTCTGGAATCAGTGTCATTTGAAGTTTTTCAGCCACATCTGATTGTTCTGTATAACAATCCACGTTAGTCTTCATATATTTATGATTTTCTTCTTTCAGTGTTCATAAGAAGAAAACAGTACAAGTATTATAAAACCCACAGAAAGTTATTCCTTCTTATTTATTGCTCTCTGCAGTAGATCTTGTGGTAAACAGTTTAGGGCAGTTACCACCTTCATTTTGTATCCTTATCAACTTTCATTATATACTATTTGAACCTCAACAAGTTTAATGACTTTCAGTAAAAACTAAATTGGACAGAATTTGAGCCTAGGAGTGTGTTAGTAATTCCCCAAAACACACAATTAAAACTAGAAGCCTTTAAAGGTCAAGCAGTTCACTGAGGAACAGCTTCGTAACCTAGGTACCAAAATATAAATAAAAAAAACACAAAAACCCCACCCACACTTCTTAAAGCATACAATCATGATTCAGTGCTGCTTAACTTTAATCTTGTTTTCCATTCAGAATTAAGGAGAGAATCTTCAAATAAATGTATTTTATATACGTGCTTCAAGCCAATCCAGCAGTGGGCAATTAGTTTCCTAAAGCATCAACTTACCGCAATAAGTTTCTGAAGCTGTACTACCTAATGCTGCAAAACCATTTGAGACTAATATGGTTTCCACTAATTTACTAATTAGTTTGATTCACCTAGGGTGGGGGCTTTTAGTCCATCATCCTTCCAATAAGCCTTATAACTAGAGAATGGGCAAAAGAGCATTTACCTTCATGGAAGGCTGATATTGCAGCTAGCTTAATTTTTCAATGAGGATGTCTAGAGTCCAGTCTGAGTAATGTAGAAGATACTTAAGTAGCCTGTGTGTGTGATATGCATAGGTTAATAAGGTTCCCATTGTTTAGCCTCACACCATTGTCCATTTGAAGTTATATGAAGTAATCACTGAACTTCTTAGTTTAGTGGCCCTGACTTTTTCTCAAGACACACTAGTTGTATCTCTACCCATTCAAAAGCCAAACTGGAAGTGAGATAAATTTTCTATTGGAGTGAAGAATACCCTGGTTCTAGGTGAACGTTCTGGAAAATTTGATTGTGTGACAAGCAGCGTCCTCCATTTAAAAGAGTTTTCAGTACTGAGAAGTCTTGAATCTATGACAACTCTAAGAATAAGGATTATCGAGGATAGAGCTGTAACAATAGCTTCTTTCATGAAAGGGGAAATATTACTTCTTGTCATTTTTTGTACATATTACCATGTTTTTACATCCATAGCAAAAGAAACCCATCCCAAGTTTCATCACTGTAAATGAAATGATCTACACTTCTGATCAAAGTATCATTCACATGCTTTAATGCAATTTAATTACTTTTTTCAAAAAATGAAAATAATTTTCCCCTTTCTTATAAATATAGAATCATAGAATGGTTTAGGTTGAAAGGGACCTTTAAGATCATCTCATTCCAATCCCCTGCTATAGGCAGGGACACCTCCCTCTAGACCAGGTTGCTCACAGCCCCATCCAGCCTGGCCTTGAATGCCTCCAGGGTAGGGGCATCCACAACCTCTCTGGGCAACCTGTTCTGGTGTCTCACCACTCACACAGTAAAGAATTTCTTTGTAATATCTAGTCTAAATCTACCCTCTGCCAGTTTCAAGCTATTTCCCCTTATCCTGGACATACCCATTTCTATTATTAATACTTAAAAATACCTCTTGAATGTCACAGATAAAACTCATTTCTATTTTCCCCTCACATACAAAAAACTTCCTATTATAAGCAGCTTCCAAGACAACACTGCGTTTTCTTAATTACGTGTTATAATCCAATTTATAGAGTGAAGAAACTCATTTACAGGAGACAAATGCTTCAAAAAAGCAAGTTACGCCTAGGCATTTGAAACGTGCTTAGTTACAAGTAACTACTAAGCAAGTTAGGTAAAACATTTTGTACATTTTTAACAAATACTGAGATTTTATGATATATCAGTACACAAATTCTTTACAAAACTAGAAAATGCAACTTAAAACTTACCTGTTATAATATCTACCTCCCATCATAAACTGATTGTTTGAAGTTGGGCATATTTTAAAACGTTGAATATTCTCACTGGTCCGAAAATAAAGTGAATAATCACCAGGTGTATTATCTGAAGGTCTTACAAGAAAACTGCACACCTGACCAGCTGAAAAAATACCATAATAGCATTATTCAACTATTAATTATCTTAGTGTCATCTATGATCACTTATCAAAGTTCCTTTCATACACATTATCAAAAACCGTACACTTAAAGTCTGGAGTTCCTTTAGCAATCTCTGTTCTTCATCCAAATGGGGTGTAGTACTAACACTGTTTTAAAAAAATTAAAATTACTAACAATGTTTTAAAAAAGCTAAAATATTTTATTCTGATATTTGGGCTATGATACTTAACTATATGAGTCAAATCTTGATGTTTTCATTTAAATAATTATTTCCTCTGAGGTGACACAAAAGTTTATAAGTATAAGAGTATTTTCTCCTTGACGTTTTGATGAACTCCAAAATATTACTAATAGATATATATTTAAAATACATTTAACAATTTCACTTCAAATTACAAAGTTAACTATACTTGAGAACATAAAAATACTCAATATTCATATCCATGAGTTTTGTTTTTTTTCTATTACACCTGTCTGATTCCCCCTAATGTAACATTGTACTGGTGCAGCAACCACAGGTCCAGTCATACGTTCATACAGAAAAGCAGGTTTTGATGCAGTTTGATATAAATAAGATTACTTTATTCCATTCCACTATCACTATTTCCACCTGAAATACAAGTACCTGTCATCAGCAAATTGTAAGCTTCTTGTTTGGAGATCTTCCCATGGAACCATCTTAAAGAGAAAAATAGAATGCAAGGCTATCAGCACTCTTGTTTGGTTGTTAACACATCTAAGGCTCTGGCATGTATGAATTAATCTTTATTTGAAAAACCTAGTACATATTGATTATAACCAAGCATTATCTTAGAGATTCTGATCTTCTACCAACAGAATGAAAACAAATATCTCCTATTTAAATTCATTGCAACAGAAGTGTCCAACACTTGCAATAGGTGTTCAAGTCCAAGTTTGTTTACACATGAAAAGGCATTAAATGCTAGATAATTTGACAAGCATATTTGAATTCAATCTCAGATGACAATTTGAAGCAAAAAATGTAAAGTCTATACGAGGAGATTAATGAAAGTTAAATACTGTACAGAACAAGGAGAACTGGATTTTGCTAGAAGCTGAAGAAATAACAATCTAGCTTTCTTAAACCAGCGAATATGCACTGCTTTAACCTCACATCTTGCATCTTCCACAGTCCTAAAAATTCATCAGTGTCCATCCAGTCAACCTGATATCTATGATTATATAGAACAGTTTTGAATAAAGGGCTAATTTGTTATATTGTTAAAATTGTAAAAGTAGTTAAGCACGAACAATGGGAAAGATATGGGGTACATCAACCGTAACCTGAGGAGCCTGCTGATTGGTCCAAGGAGCCACATCCTAAAAACTGAACCAGTCGAAGCTGGAATACTTCCTCAAACTACACCGGCATCAGAAGTACACAGCGAGGATGACATATGGCCTTCATCCCCATGACCACTGGAGCGACCACCAGGAGGCACCACGCATGCATAGAAGCATTAGTTAGGGGTGGAGTTTGGGTTGTAGAATGGACATGGAATAGTGTAATGAATTCCCAGAAGTAATTGTTAATAGCCACTCCTTGTCTTAGAAATACTATGTATATGCATGTATTCCTTCTATAAATAAGGATGTTTACCTGCTTTTGGCGTGCAGGCTAGGAAGGGGCTACCCTCCCCCCCGCACCCAGCGTGCGCGTGGTGCTGAATAACATACCTGCTCTATAACTACTTTGTGATTATAGTTTGTTTCTGCAACTGTTTGATATTGCAAAGGGGAGTAGGTGTAAGTTTCATTGAAAAGGTGGATTGGAAAATTCAAAGGAATCTGTCTCCCCAGGAATCCTCTGGGCAACAAATATCCGGACTAAGTGTCAAAGTTCTAAGCATCTGCTACAAACTACTTTGTTAAAATAAAAGTTCCTGCATCTGAAGGCAATTGTACTACTGTTATGTTGCTATGCCAATTCAACCAACAGAACATTAAGGAACAGAAACTGAAACCACACACCAATGATTTTCTTTCTGCTGTTAAAGTAAGAAGAGATGTCTTCTTCAGTTAGTTCATAGAATCATAGAATCGCTAAGGTTGGACCCACAGGATCATCCAGTCCAACCATTCGCCCTTCACCAATGGTTCCCGCTAAACCATGCCCCTTAACACAACATCCAAACGCTCTTTGAACACCACCAGGGTCGGTGACTCCACCACCTCTCTGGGCAGCCCATTCCAGTGCCTGACCACCCTTTCAGAGAAGTAGTATTTCCTAACATCTAGCCTGAATCTTCCCTGGCGCAGCTTGAAGCCATTCCCTCTAGTCCTATCACTAGTCACCCGAGAAAAGAGGCTGACCCCCAGCTCACTACAACCTCCCTTCAGGTAGTTATAGAGAGCAATAAGGTCTCCCCTGAGCCTCCTCTTCTCTAGACTGAACAACCCCAGCTCCTTCAGTCGCTCCTCATCAGGCCTGTGCTCCAGACCCCTCACCAGCTTTGTTGCCCTCCTCTGGACACGCTCCAGGGCCTCGATGTCTTTCTTGCAGTGAGGGGCCCAAAACTGGACACAGCACTCGAGGTGCGGCCTCACCAGTGCTGAGTACAGGGGAATAATTACTTCCCTGTTCCTGCTGCCCACACTATTTCTGATACAAGCCAGGATGCCATTGGCCTTCTTGGCCACCTGGGCACACTGCTGGCTCATGTTCAGTCTAGCGTCAATCAACACCCCCAGGTCCATTTCCTCTACACAGTCTTCCAGCCACTCTGCCCCAAGCCTGTAGCGTTGCCTGGGGTTATTGTGGCCAAAGTGCAGGACCCGGCATTTGGTCTTGTTGAATCCCATCCCATTGGCTTCAGCCCAGCTATCCAACCTATCCAGATCCCTCTGTAAGGCCTCGCTACCCTCAGGCAGATCAACACTTCCAGCCAGCTTGGTGTCATCTGCAAACTTACTGAGGGTGCACTCAATGCCCTCATCCAGGTCATCAATAAAGATATGGAAGAGGACAGGCCCCAGCACCGACCCCTGGGGAACACCACTCGTGACCGGTCGCCAGCTGGATTTAACTCCATTCACCACCACTCTCTGGGCCCGGCCCTCCAGCCAGTTCCTTACCCAGCCAAAAGTCTATCTGTCCAAGCCACAGACTGCCAGCTTCTGCAGGAGAATACTGTGGGAGACAGTGTCAAAGGCTTTGCTGAAGTCTAGGTAGACTACATCAACAGCCTTTCCCTCATCCACCAGACGGGTCACTAGATCATAGAAGGAGATCAGGTTGGTCAAGCAGGACTTGCCCTTCTTGAGCCCATGCTGGCTAGGCCTGATCCCCAGGTTGTCCTGCACATGCCGCGTGATCTCCCTCAAGACAATCTGCTCCATTACCTTCCCCGGCACCGAGGTCAGGCTGACAGGCCTGTAGTTCCCCGGATCCTCCCTGCAGCCCTTCTTGTAGATGGGAGTCACATTGGCAAGCCTCCAGTCTTCTGGGACCTCACCTGTCAACAAGGAGCGCTGATAGATGATGGAAATCGGCTCGGCTATCACCTCCGCCAGTTCCCTCAGCACTCTTGGGTGAATCTCATCCGGTCCCATGGACTTGTGGCAGTCCAGTTGGAGTAGCAGGTCTCTGACTGTTTCCTCCTGAATTGTGGGGGGTTTAGTCTGCTCCCCAGCCAAGGCTGCCAGGTCAGAGAGTAGAGAAACCTGAGGATAACCGGTCTGTCTTTTAAAGACAGATGTAAAGAAGGCATTCAGAACATCTGCCTTTTCCTTATCCTCAGTGGTCACATTGCCAGCCTCATCCAGTAGAGAATGGAGATTCTCCCTGGTCCTCCTCTTGCTGTTGATAAACTTGTAAAAGAGTTTCTTGTTCCCTTTTACCCCAGCAGCCAGGTTGAGTTCAGGCTGGGCTTTAGCCTTTCTGATTTTCTCCCTGCACATCTTAACAGCTTCTTTGTATTCTTTCCGGGTTGCCCGTCCCTTCTTCCAGAGGAGGTAGATTCTCTTTTTCTCCTGGAGCCTCAAGAATAGTTCCCTATTCATCCACGCCGGTCTTCTTCCGCACCGGCTCATTTTGCGGCTCAGGGGGACAGCCTGCTCCTGCGCCTTTAAGACTTCCTTCTTAAAGAGCAACCAGCCATCTTGTACCCCTTTACTCTCTAAGACTGAGCCCCAGGGGACTCTCCCTACTAGTCTCCTGAACAATTCAAAGTCTGCCCTCCGGAAGTCCAAGGTAGCAGTTTTGCTGTTCCCCCTCCTGCCTCCAGCAAGAATCGAGAACTCTACCATGTCGTGGTCACTCTGCCCAAGACAGCCCATGACCTCCACATCTCCCACCAGATCTTCTCTGTTTGTGAACAGCAGGTCTAACGGGGCAGCTCCTCTCGTAGGTTCTCTTACCAGCTGCATGAAGAAGTTGTCCTCCATGCATTCCAGAAACCTCCGAGACTGCTTCTTCTGTGCTAAATTGTATTCCCAGCATATGTCAGGAAAGTTGAAGTCCCCCGTGAGGACAAGGGCCAGCGATCGCGCAGCTTCCGCCAGCTGCTCATAGAACACCTCATCTGTCTCTTCATCCTGGTTTGGCGGTCTATAACAGATGCCCACCAGGATGTCTGCCTTGTCGACTCTTCCCTTGATCTTAACCCATAAGGATTCAACCTTATTTTCCCCAGTCATAAGTTCAGTATCCTCAATGCACTCTTTAACATAGAGAGCCACTCCACCACCCCTTCTTCCCTGCCTATCCTTCCTGAAGAGTTTGTAGCCATCTATTGCAGCACTCCAGTCATGGGAGTGGTCCCACCACGTTTCTCTAATGGCAACTAGGTCATAGCTTGCCTGCTGCACAATGGATTCTAACTCTTCTTGTTTGTTGCCCATGCTGCGTGCATTGGTATAGACACACTTTAGCTGGGCCTCTCTCCTCACCCCTAAACTCATTCCTAGTTGTCATTCTTTTGAAGACTGCAAACTAAGCAATTAACACAGGAAGCATTAGTTGCAATTATAGCAAGTAAATGGAGTATACAGATGAAATTATCCAGCTACTAGAATTTTCCTATAACTTGCATTTGTGACTCATCTTTACTACTGAAAATAATATAACAGTTAATTATTTGTCATAGTATCAAACATGTTGTTCATATTAAATAAATTTGAAAGAGCTAATACAATTTAAGTATTTAACAAGTTGGAATTCACTGCAAACATTATTTTATAGTCCTGGTTTTCTCTCAGTGTTAGCACGAGGTTAATATAGAAAAAGTGTTACTATTACATTATCACCTCTCTAACAACACTTTATATCCTCTCCTGCATTTAGAGCTAAGCGGACCTGAAGAAGGTTACTTCTAAGGAAAGCTGTATACCTATAAAAAACACAAACAAGAAAACACCACAATCTCCATTGCGCATTGCAGAGGAAATGCCAGGTCACAGCCTGAACCAGTATGTGAGCATGTGAGTGCCTGGAGCGGGGGGGAGGGGAGCCCTAGATCCACCCTTCTCTCTCCCTCTCGGTGGTGCTTCCAGCTGTGCTTCTTTGGAGCACGTATGCACTCTGAGCCTGCGCAGGTTGCTCCCCCCTCCCCAGCGTGACCAAGACCTCTGCCAGAAACTACGGCCCATCTCACTAGAGGACACAACCCATTACAGCGATGGCAGATCAATTATATAGGTCCCCTTCCTTGATCTGAGGGGGCCAGATATGCCCTAACTTGTGTTGATACAGTGAGTGGATTGATGCAAGCCTATCCTGTAGCAAAGGCAAACCAAGCCTATACCATTAAAGTTGACGGCATCATATGGGACTCCTGAGGTCATCGAGAGTGATCAAGGTACACATTTCACAGGTGCAACTGTGCAAATTGGACTGAAGACAACATCGAATGGCGGTTTCACCTGCCCTATAATCCAACAGGAGCAGGCCTAATAGAAAGATATAACGGGATCCTGAAGGCTGCTCTGAAGGCAGATTCACACTCCTTGCAGGGGTGGACCAAGAGGTTTTATGAAACCCTGCAAAAATTGAATGAGAGACCAAGGGATGGCAGACCAGTGCTTTAAGAATGTTGCAGACAATTTGGGCCTCCCCGCTTAGGATACAAATTACAGGCAAGGACACCTCGCTCAAGCCACAAGTTGGCACCATGAATAATCTTCTGCTCCCTGCCCGAGGACCTAGAGCCCAGGAAACACAAGGTAAAATGGCCTTGGAAGGTGCAAGCAGAACCAAAATGGTGTGGTCTCCTTGCACCTTGGGGGAGATTGTTAGAGGTTGGGGTAATTCATGCATGGCCAGCAGAGTTAGTGGTTGACACCCGTTTTCATTGCAAAGGGGACATTAATCATGTCCATGTGGCAAATTAGAACCCCCCCCCTTTGGTACCTGATAAAGTAATCCAGCCACAGATATCAGGCCAAAGGGTGTGGTATTGAAGACCAGGACATGTCCCAATACAGGTGGAGGTGTTGACTCAAGACCAAAATATGGCCTGTATCCTACCATGGAGGGCAGACCTACCCCTCCTCGTACCTATTAAACATCTGTTTTACTCCCCTTGAGGTTATAAGTTCACAGGACAGCCAGAAGGAGGAACATCACTCCAGCATGCTCCAGTGTCCAAAACATTGTGACACCCCCTGGTGGACTGCTGAACTTTTGGGAACTGGCAAGCGCGAACCTGAACTTCTACTGGTCCTTGAAGAAGATATGCCTCAGGAATAAACATCAAGTATTGGTCCAACAGAACCATGAAAAAGACTGCCAACAATTGCCTTTAGTGCCTTAATAGTCTACATTGCGGCGGTTTTTGTACGTGTGCCACGATGTACACTGTATTTTGAACCACCAAAACTGCAGGAGCTCACCCCCTACCTGCTCGGTCATTTGTTCATGCTGTGAAAGGGTGGAGTGCAATGGAATTGCCGGGTCACAAACTGAACCAGTATGTGAGCACGTGAGTGCCTGGAGCAGGGGGAGCCTAGATCCACCATTTCTCTCTCTCCTCGTCTCAGCAGTGCTTCTGGCCGTGCTTCCGGGAGCACGTATGCATTCCGAGCCTGCGCAGGTTGCCACCCCTCTCCAGCATGCCAGAGTTCAAACCGAAGTAGGCTGCATTCTTCAGCTCACCCTTTTTATTCCAAACTGTTGCTGGAAGGGGTGAGTTCATAGAATCATAGAATGGCCTGGATTGAAAAGGACCACAATGCTCATCTAGTTTCAACCCCCCCGCTGTGTGCAGGGTTGCCAACCACCAGACTAGGCTGCCCAGAGCCACATCCAGCCTGGCCTTGAATGCCTCCAGGGATGGGGCATCCACAACCTCCTTGGGCAACTTGTTCCAGTGTGTCACCACCCTCTGTGTGAAAAGCTTCCTCCTAATATCTAACCTAAACTTTCTGTCTTTGTTTAAAACCATTCCCCCTTGTTCTATCACTATCCACCCTCATAAACAGTCATACACCTTCCTCTTTCTTTGATATCTTGTTCTATAGCGCCTGTATCTCAAATAAAGGCTCTGTCATCACCTTTGTTTGCTTTACACACATATTCTGGATAAAAGTGATCACAGACTCATCAAAGATTTTATCATTGTAAAACCCATTACTATTTGGCATATCTAACATGCATAGATAATTGGTATTAAGTCTTGTATCTTCAATAGCTTATACAGAAGTCTTACAAATAATAATAAAAAAAAACCACCCAACCACACACACCTTTGGTTCACTTTCCCAATGTCATAGCTAAGTTTTACAGTTATTTTATGATTTGCTTTAATTAAAAAAAAAAAAATCCTTACATTTTGCCTTCATGGGGATCTTCTTCTCTTCCCTAATAAGAAAATTAACATATTAAGTGCATGACAAGAGTACACCTGAGTTTAGAAAAGTAAGCTCAGTTAAGATCTTCTGTAGAAATAGGCAACACTAAGAAGTCAAAGATATTTTAACTAAATGTCACATTTCACAGTTCTGTGTAAAGAGGTTTTCTACTTCATTCACTAAGTGAAAATTCAGCCAAAAATCCATTATTTTAGAAAATTGTTCTTGTCATATTAACTCAATATACTTTTAACTCACACTTGGCCCTTTAAAGAAAAAGGCATATAGACTGAAATTTCACACTGTGATATGTTTAGGAATATTTCTTGGAAAACAAAAAAAAACAGAACTGAATGACTAGCAGGTTCTTTATATAGGACTAGTGAGTTTAGGATACTGTCTAGTAAGTTCACAGTATCGTTCATTTGGATATTTGGACATGAACTTGTTTGGACAACAAGTGAATAAGCACACTGAATACTGAATTAGATTTAAAGGTTGGTTACAGTATTTTAAAATTGGTAGATTCAATTACTAAAGGAAGATTTTGAAAAGTATATAACTGAAAATCAAGAAGTTAAACACCGCTGGTTTGGGTTTATTTCAGTGTTAATTTGCATACACAAAATAATTAAAAAAAAAAAATCTCAGTTCTGTAACAGATTTGAATATAAAATTACTTACAACTTCTTCTACCAGGTCTTCTACAATAAGACCTTGTTCATCTGTCCGTAGGTTTGTAACCCACATCCAGCCATCTTCCAATTCATTATGGACAATAAACATGTCTCCTTTAAGGAAACTGGAAAGTTACAGTAAGATTTATATTATGATTGTACTTCTAACATAAAGCTTAATGAAGACAATGAATTCTTGTGTATAATTCTATCAGTTTCCCTTAAATGTTTTGCTAAAGGAAGATACATTTATTTGTATCCCAATCACACTATGCACTCACAGTTAAGGTAGCTGTGATAGATTAATACTTATCCTTTGATTTACATTTAGGATTTAATGAATACTTCAATTCAGTCAACTTTAAAGTGTGCTAAGGACACACAAAATAAACACTACAATAATATTAGAAGATAATACTATTCTTTTATCAAGAAAGATCAAATACTAAACATCAATAAAAAGCTATTAAGGGAATCTTTGTTAAGAAAATAATACTTTTAATCAAAATCTAATTTTATATAATAAAAGCATGTGGAATACATCTTTATATGAAAAGACCTAAACAGTACAAGTACTAAAGAGAGGTTAAAAATAGTTGCTAAAAAAGCCATTGCAGTTAGTTACAGTAAGAGCATAAATACAAATGGTACATTAGTGGTATAGGCAAATAGGTATGAGGTTCTGAATCTCATAGACTACAAGTTCCATTCAAAATTAGGTAGCAATTTTCTATGGGATGCCTTTCATTTGAGAGGGTAACAAAAAAGGCATTAATTTGAACACAGAGCAAACAGCAAGAACAAAAAAAAGCCTAATGAAGATACTTACTTAGAATAAATTCAGCTACTAATGAACCTAAATCCTAATAATGGGCAATAAACAACAAGACTACTCTACATCAGCTCTACTGCAAAGAAGTACACAGTAATTTATTGCATGGAAGACAGGTTGAAATTGCCTGACCAACCTAGTGGCCTTTTATGATGGCATAACTGCATCAACGGACAAGGGAAGAGCCACTAATGTCATCTACCTGGACTTCAGTAAGGCCTTTGACACGGTCCCCCACAATATCCTTCTGTCCAAATTAGAAAGATATGGACTTGATAGGTGGACAGTTTGATGGACAAGGAATTGGTTGCAAGATCATATGGAGAGTGGTGGTCAATGGCTCCATGTCTGGATGGAAATCAGTGATGAGTGGTGTTCTTCAGAGTTCAGTACTGGAAGCGATGCTCTTTAATATCAATGATATCAACAGTGGGATCGAGTGCACTCTCAGAAATTTGTGGATGACACCAAGCCAAGTGATGCGGTCGAAACACCTGAGGGATGGGATGCCATCCAGAGATACCTAGGCAGGCTCAAGCAGTGGGCCCAGGAGATCCTCTTGAGGTTCAACAAAGCCAAGTGCAAGGTCTTGCACCTGGGTCATGGCAACCCCCAATATCAATACAAGCTGAGGGATGAAAGGATAGCGCACAGCCCCACCAAAAAGGACTTGGGGGTACTGGTGGACGGCACTCTGGACGTGAGCCAGCAATGTGTCCTCGCAGCCCAGAAAGCCAACTGTGTCCTGGGCTGCATCCAAAGCAGGGTGGCCAGCAGGGAGATGGGGGGGATCTGCCCCTCTAGTCTATGCTGGTGAGGCCTCACCTGGAGTGCTGCGTCCAGATGTGGAGTCCTCAGTACAGGACAGACATGGAGCTGTTGGAGCACTCCAGGGAGACCTGATAGCAGCCTTTCAGTATCTGTGAGAGGTAGATTGTGTTTTTGCAGTGGAAATTTCCACTATTTCTGTATGTAGCGTATATTCAGAGGGACCTTAACAGACTTGAAAGGTGGGTCCGGGTGAATCTAATGAGGTTCAACACAGCAAAGTGCAAGGTTTTGCACTTGGGCCGGAGGAATCCCAGGCATATATACAGACTGGAAGGAGCAGTCCTTGAGAGCAGCCCTGCAGAGAAGGACCTGGGGATCCTGGTGGATGAAAAACTGAACATGAGCCAGCAGTGTGCTCTTGAAGCGCAGAAAGCAAATGATATCCTGGGCTCTATCAGAAGACGGATGGCCAGCAGGGACAGGGAGGGGATTGTCCCTCTCTACTCTGCCCTTTTGAGGCCCCAGATGGAGTACTGTGTCCAGGCCCGGGGCCCCCAGTACAAGAAAGATACAGAGTTCTTGGAACGAGTACAGAGGAGGGCCACTAAGATGATCAGAGGGCTGGAGCACCTCTCCTATGAAGAAAGGTTGAGGGAACTGGGCTTGTTCAGCCTGGAGAAAAGAAGGCTGCGGGATTACCTAATTTCAGCCTTTCAGTACCTAAAGGGAGCCTATAAACAGGAGGGGAGTCAACTCTTTGAAAGGGTAGATAACAGCAGGGGGAAGTTCTTTACTATCAGAGTGGTGAGGTGCTGGAACAGGCTGCCCAGAGAGGTTATGGATGCCCCATCCCTGGAGGTGTTCAAGGCCAGGTTGGATGGAGCGCTGGGCAGCCTGATCTAGTATTAAATGTGGAGGTTGGTGGCCCTGCCTGTGGTGGGGGGATTGGAGATTCATGATCCTTGAAGTCTCATCCAACCCAAGCTATTCTGTGATTCTGTGATAGCATAGGATAAGTTGTTTTTCACACAGAAAGCTGCTGAATGAAGTTGAGACTGGGGCATTCCGACCTGGGTAGAATTTGCTCAGGCACTAGGTAAGGTAATTATATAGGGTAGGGGAGAGTCTGGTACAGGACAGAATGAATATGCTTATTTTTGAAAATATTGTCCTCCTATCACCAGAAAAAACTCACAGAACATACCCAAAGACAATGGGTTGGTAACAGACATTGTATGGAAATGTAATGTAGCAACAGCATCAGGAAGATTGGGAGCCTGAGACACTCAACCAATGAGTGCCAGGAGAGGCTTTACCTGCGATGGACCCAGGGTATATAACAGAATGGATTTCATTGACTAGGTGCGTAATTTCTCCCTTGTCAGTAGGGGGCGTGCGCCCATTATTGCAATAATGAATAAACTCTTCACGAAGATCTTTGCCTGTTAGAAATTTTTGATTTTGAGCGTGTTTCTCACAGTATCTAAACAGGAAAGGGGCTATAAGAAAGAAGGGGACAGACTCCTTATAAGGGTCTGTTGTAACAGGACAAGGGGAAACAGTTTCAAACTAAGAGATGAGATTTAGGTTGGATATCATGAAGAATTTTTTTTATTTATTTTTATGATCAGGGTAGTGAAGCACTAGAAGAGGTTGCCCAGAGATGCAGTGGATGCCCCATCCCTGGAGAAATTCAAGGTAAGGCTGGACGGGGCTCTGAGCAACCTGGTCTAGCTGTAGATGTCCCTGTTCATTGCAGAGAAATTGCAATAGATGGCCTTTAAGGGTCCCTCCCAACTGAAACAATTCTATGATTCTATGAAATGAACCCTGAAATACTTCAAGCTTTCCAAATTGTAATTATAATGTTAAAATTATAAGACAAGATTCACTGAAATACATAAAATTGTCACCTCTACTTTTTTCTTATTTCAAGCAGATACTAAATATACTATACTCAATTTTATTAGAGAGTCAATGCTCACGTTGTATTTCTAGAGGTCAAAACTGGTTTGGCTTGAATTATTTATCTGTTACTAGTTACTTCTATAGGCAAATTTTGGGGAAAAGCCTAGCCCTCATACACAAAACTTAGCCCCTTTGAGAAAAATGCAACTCTTTGAAATTCTCATTTTGCTTCTAAACTAAGCTTCATAGTTCTAGCAATTTAATGCAACACAAACAGTAAGCCAAGAATAAAACTTATAAAAGAAAAAAAAAAAAAGAGGAATCATGCTTTCAACCTCCCAGTGTTAAGTCTGGGATGCAATTGGAAAGTATTTGAATGGTAAACATACAGTATTAATGAATACTAATAATTTTACTAAGATTTCAATTTGCCTTTAACTATTATTAAAACATACCTTATTTCATCAGTTTCTGGCACTTTGGTGTATGGTAGAATTGCTCGAACTCTCCTTCTATCCTCCACAGGCTACAGTTTAAAAGAAGTGAGCAAACATTACTTTTCCCCTTGATTCTAGTGTAGAATACCTCTCCCCAATATTATGCTATACAGAGGCAAAGGACTGGTAACTATCATTTGTATCCACTTGCAAGTTTTAACTTTTCAAATGGTCAAAAATAGTAAGAACTAAGAATGTTTAATTCCTAAAGTTATCTAAGTGCTCTCATTTTGTTTCTAGCCTTGCAACAATGACAGATAACATAAACTATAATCATACAATATCCTGAGTTGGAAGGGACCCATAAGGATCATAAAGACTGACTCCTGGCTCCGGACAAGACCACCCAAAATTCAAACCATATTTCTGCAAGCATTGTCCAAATACTTCTTAAACTCTGGCAGGCTTGATGCCATGACCAATGCCCTGGGGAGTCTGTTCCAGTGTGCAACCACCCTCTCAGTGAAGAACCTTTTCCTAATCTCCAACTTGACCCTCCCCTGACACAGCTCCATGCCGTTCCCTCAGGTCCTGTCGCGGTCACCAGAGAAAAGGAATCTATGCCTGCTCCTCCACTCCCCTACGTGAGGAAGATGCATGTCACCATGAGGTTGTCCCTCAGTCTCTTCTTCTCTAGGCTGAACAAACCAAGAGACCATCCAATGCCATCCAGACCAGACCTAGACAGGCTTGAGAAGTGAGCCCAGGTGAACCGCATGAGGTTCAACAAAGCCAAGTGCAAGGTCTGCAACTGGGTCATGGCAACTCCCAATATCAATACAAGCTGGGAGATGAAAGGATTGAGCACAGCCCCACCAAAAAGGACTTGGGGGTACTGGTGGATGGCTACTGGACATGAGCCAGCAATGTGTCCTCGCAGCCCAGAAAGCCAACCGTATCCTGGGCTGCATCCAAAGCAGGGTGGCCAGCAGGGCGAGGGGGGGATCTGCCCCTTACTCTGTGCTGGTGAGGCCTCACCTGGAGTGCTGCGTCCAGATGTGGAGTCCTCAGTACAGGACAGACATGGAGCTGTTGGAGCATGTCCAGAGGAGGGCCACAAAAATGATCCCAGGGATGGAACACCTCCTCTATGAGGACAGGCTGAGAGAGCTGAGGCTGTTCAGCCTGGAGAAGAGAAGGCTGCGAGGTGACCTGAGAGCGGCCTGTCGGTATCTAAACGGGAACTTCAGGAAAGAAGGGGACAGACTCTTCAGCAGGGTCTGTTGTGATAGAACAAGGGGAAATGGTTTCAAGCTCAAAGAGGGGAGATTTCGGTTGGATATAAGGAAAAATTCTTTTACAGTGAGGGTGGTGAGGCACTGGCACAGATTGCCCAGAGATGTGGCGGATATCCTATCCCTGGAGAGCCTCGAGGTCAGATTGGAACAGGCTCTGAGTAACCTGATCTAGATGTAGATGTTGCTGTTCACTGCAGGGGAGTTAGAGTAGATGAACTTCAAAGGTTCCTTCCAACTCAAACAACTCTATGATTATTGTAAAGAATAATTAATCAGCATTGTCATTCAGAATGGGTGGCTTATAGTAGACTCCATTACATATAGCACCAGCACCCCACCTCACTTGCCCTGCCTACCTATCGCCATTCACTGGACTCTTCCCAGTCTTCCCCATGTCTTGCTTACACCAATGATTTCATCTCTCTAGGACTAAGCCAAGACTTCTAGCTCTCCTTGCTTATTCCACATGCTGCTCACATTGGTGTAGAAATATTTCATTGCACTTGGATTTCTCTTTACTACATCATTGCTGCCAACAAAGACCAATAACAGATAATCAGAAGGCCATACCAGGCTAGTGAGTTTTTGAGTAACATCATCTACCTGGGCCCCAAGGAGGCAGCAGACTTCCCTATAGGTTGGGTATGGTCAACATATCAGGCTCTCTGTTCCTCTCGGAAGGGAGTCACCTGGGAGTTACCTATGACAGTAACACCCCTCTTTTCTTTTTTTTTTTCCTTGACAGTGGTGGTCATGATACAGAGAGAGGTCTGCCTTGCCTTAGGCAACCCCTCCAACCTAGATGGACCATCATCCACATCAATTCACATCATTGTTTGACTGTCCATCAAGTTCCAGAACCTCATACCTGTAGTAAAATGTCACCTTCCTTCTGCCTGGTAGCAAGAGGGTAGGGGATCCTTCATATCTTGTATTATGGCTGGCTGACTCATCTGTCCCAGGGATAGTAGAGTACAATTTTGACAGTACATCTTCTCAGACTCTCTGATGCTCCTCAGCCTGCCTACCTCCTCCTGAAGCTCTGGCACTAGGCCAAGCAGTTCTTCTACCTTGGCACATCTCCCACAGGTGTACTCACTGCTGCCATCAGATACTGACAGAAAACTCAGGTATACACTGCAGCCTGAGACTCGGATGGCTGCATGGTCCCTTGGGAAATCTGAATAGCTACATCAGATCCTGTAGATCCAAAGGTCACAGGGGACACAAAAGACATAGCTTTCTGCAAGGTAGATGCCATAACTAGAGGTCCTTGCAAGCAGGTTACAATTGCCATTTGAAATGGCAGAGTGACAGTGCCCTCACTGAATACCATCCTGTGCTTCACCCAGACTGCCACATCCCACTCTGGTTGCTAGTGCTGCCTTCTATGCAAGTGGCAGTTGGCTGCCATTGCTCTTGATCTCACCCAAGCCTCATCAGCTGCTCTCATGAGAACTATCAGCTCCTGGCAGGTCTCTATGCTTCTCTGGAATTTTCCCAGTTGAGGACCCCCCTGTACACCACAATCTCCTGCTCTATTCTGGCTCATACTGATGGCCAAGGCAAGTGACTGTTAGTAGTGATTACATCCTGTTTATGACCTACCACCATTGCTCTTGGCCCTGCCCAAGCCTTGTCAGCCACTCTCACAAGAGCTGCTGGATCCTAGAAGGTCTCTTCACTCCTCTGGGATGTCCCCAGTTCAGGAAACCCCTCTGTATGCAGTGATACTCCATTCAGCTGAAGACCGTGACAGCACTAGAGTTGATTATCTTGTCAAGAATATTAAAAAATGGAAATTTTATTTTGAAATACTCCAGTAAGTTAGTGTAAAACCTAGCATAGAGGTTGACTACCGTGCAGTGGTGCTCTTTACTAGTCAAGAATTGCACATTTTCATTTACCTCAGTTTACACATAACAGTATTACTACATTTGGAGATAACTGCAGTACCTGATATCTAGCTCTATCATTAGACTTTCACTAGAAAGCAATTTAATTTTTTTTAATTATTACTAGAATGCAGTTATATATTCCTTATACTTCACCAGACACTGAGACAACTCTAGAATTTGGAGAAGTTTTCTACTATGTTTTTTTCACAGAAAACTATAAATAATCAAAAGTAAGATTGACAATTATTAATGATAATAATATTCAAGTAAATGACTTCTTAGAATTTTATTACTTGCCTCTGGAGGTGCTACTGGAAAGAATAGTTTTTCCCCCTTCAGCAAACAAGACACATGACTGTAATAACCAATTAGGTCTGAGAGCGAAGCAAAGCGACGTCCACCAATGTAATAGTCCCCACACATGGCAATAATCCTGTTAATATAGAAAAGGAAGCTTGTCAGAAGAAAATCTTTTGCTACAAATCATCAGGGATTTCTTGCTGTTTTGTGGATTTTTAAATTATAATGTTGAGTTTTTAAAGTATGCTGTCCATACACATACCATTGAACTAACAAACATTTAATTAGAAATTACTGATGAACATCACATGACAAAAAAATCTTTGAAGACTGTAAAGGAGGCAGAGATTCACAAAAAAGCAAGTAAATTTGCCAGAATTAAATTACATTAAACAGAAAAGCGATGACCACCATCCTGGACAAGTGACATCCTACATTAGTAGAGGTAACAAGATTAAGACTTCTGTCATGCAGGACATACACCTTATATGACAGGACTGTATAAATTTGGCAAAAGTATCAATATATTTTAGTAAAAAATAACTGCACTTCATTATACTGAGAAATTCAAGACAGTCACTTTTATACAATTAGTCTAGTAGACATACGAAAAATAAATAACTTCATAATAACATACTCAATCTAAAAGCTTGTTACTAAGTAGGAATAAACCTTATAATAACATTTCAAATAACAACAAAATTCTTACAGAACTGTTTGTCTTAGTCTAATTTTTTTTTGCATTTAAGTACAGATTCATGAATGCATTTGTACCAAAAATGGGAAATATCATGTCTGTTCATATAGCTATGCAATAAAAGTTCTAAAAATAGTCTGAAATAATTGATTTAGTTAAGAGTTAATGATTATTAAAATTATGAATATTACACAATAATCATTTCTACAAGGGGGAATAAGTACTTAAGTCAAAGCAACTAGTATTTTTGACCAGACTAACCAAGTAAACAACCAGTTATGTACAAGGGCTGCTCCAAAAATAATGTGCTCTATTTTATTATGTTGGTCCACAACGTCAGATGCAGATGATGGTAGTATGGCATTAGAGGTCAAACCTTTCCGCTAATATTCCATTACATTTTGTTGCTGTGCAACAGATGGCAGCAGAAGTGCAGTCTGACAAAATGGCAGCTGATACGGAAGCATGTATGAAGCAAAAGGTGTGTCACTGAATTCCTCCATCTAGAAAAAAACTGCACCCATTGACATTCATTGAGCTGGAGGCCATTGTGTGGAATGACTTGCACAGCTACAGTGATGTGATGGACGGCTACCAACTTTTCCAAAGAGATTGGCAACACAGGAAAAGCAGTGGTGTAGCCCTCTATGTTAAGAAAGAATGTTAATGTATGGAAATCAATGATGGTGATTATAGGGTTGAGAGCTTATGGGTCAGAATAAAAGCAAAGGCCAATAAGACTGACTTTATCATGGGAGTCTGCTACAGGCCACCCAACCAGGATGAAGAGGTGGACAAGACACTTTATAGGCAGTTGGGTGAGGTCTCAAGGTCTCTCCCCCTTGTTCTTGTGGGGGACTTCAACTTCCCAGACATCTGCAGAATTTATAATACAGAAGATGGGGAACAGTCCCGGAGGTTCCTAGAGTGTGTGGGAGATAACTTCGTGACACAGATGGTGAAGGAACCAACAAGGGGAAGCAAAGTCCTGGACCTGCTGTTTGTTATCAGAGAAGGTCATGTGGTGGATGTAAAGCTTGGAGGCCGCCTGGGGCATAGTGATCATGAGATGCTAGATTTCTCGATCCTCATTGAACCACGAAGAGGAGTCAGCAGAACTGCCACCTTGGACTTCCGGAGGGCAGACTATAGCCTCTTTAGGACCATGGTTGAGAGGATCCCTTGAGAAGTAGTTTTGGAGGGCATGGAAGCTCAGGAAGGCTGGGAATACTTTAAGGAAGTAATTTTAAAGGTGCAGGAGCTGACCATCCCCAAGTCACGGAAGACAAGCCAACGGGCAAGGAGGCTGGACTGGCTGAACAGAGATCTTTGGCTGGAATTCAAGAACAAAAGGAAAGTTTATGGTCTCTGGAAGAGTGGGCAAGCTACTTATGACGATTACAGGTCGGTAGTGAAGCTGTGCAGGGAGAAAATTACAAAAGCCGCAGCCCAGCTAGAACTTGGCCACTAAGGTGAAGGCCAACAATAAATATTTCTATAAATAAATCAACAGCAAGAGGAGGGCTAGGGAGAATCTCCATCCCTTGTTGGATGCTGTGGGCACCTTGGTGACCAAGGATCAGGATAAGGCTGAGGTACTTAATGCCTTCTTTGCCTCAGTCTTTAATAGTAAGACTTGTTACTCCCTGGGAGCACAGCCCCTTGTGCTGGTAGATAGAGATGGGGAACAGAATAGGCCCTGCATGATCCACAGTGAGATGATTTTGAACCTGCTCCGAAAGCTGGATGCTCACAAGTCCATGGGGCCAGATGGATTGCACCCTAGAGTGCTGAGGGAGTTGGTGGATGCGGTTGCCAAACCACTCTCCATCATCCTTTGGCAGTCCTGGCTAACCAGGGATGTCCCGGCAGACTGGAGACTGGCAAATGTGACGCCCATCTTCAAAAAGGGCCAGAAAGATAACCCTGGTAGCTACAGACCTATCAGCCTCACCTTGGTGCCAGGGAAGGTTATGGAATGGATAATCTCGGGAGCTATCATGGACCAGTTAAAGGTCAACCAAGGAATCAGGGCCAGTCAGCACGGGTTTACAAATGGTAGATCCTGTCTGACAAACCTGATGTCATTCTATGACAAGGTGACCCGCTTAGTGGATGAAGGTAAGGCTGTCGATGTGGTCTACCTGGACTTCAGTAAAGCCTTTGACACTGTCCCCCACAACATTCTCGTGGAGAAGCTGGCTGCCCATGGTTTGGATGGGTGTACGCTCCGCTGGGTGAAACACTGGCTGGATGGCCGGGCCCAAAGAGTTGTGGTCAATGGAGTTAAATCCAGTTGGCGGCTGGTCATGAGCAGTGTCCCCTAGGGCTCGGTACTGAAGCTGCTTCTATTTAACATCTTTATTAACGATCTTGATGAGGGGATTGAGTGCACCCTCAGTAAGTTCGCAGATGACATCAAGTTGGGAGGGAGTGTTGATCTGCCAGAGGGAAGACTGGACCAATGGGCCAAGGTTAACTGTATGAGTTTCAATAGGGCCAGGTGTCAGGTCCTGCATTTTGGTCACAACAACCCCAGGCAATCCTACAGGCCTGGGGAGGAGTGGCTGGAAAGCTGCCTGATGGAAAGGAACCTTGGTGTACTGTTGGACAGTTGGCTGAATATGAGCCAGCAGTGTGCCCAGGTGGCCAAGAAGGCCAATGGCATCCTGGCTTGGATCAAGAATGGTGTGGTGAGCAGGACTAGGGAAGCCCCTGTACTTGGCACTGGGGACACCTCACCTCGAGTACTGTGTTCAGTTTTGGGCACCTCAGTACAGAAAGGACATTGAGGTGCTGGAGCAGGTCCAAAGAAGGGCAATAAGGCCGGTGAAGGGCTTGGAGAATATGCCCTACGAGGAGCGACTGAAGGAACTGGAGCTGTTTTGTCTGGGGAAAAGAAGGCTGAGGGGAGACCTTATTGCTCTCTTGCAATACCTGAAAGGTGCTTACAGCGAGAGCGGGGTTGGTCTCTTCTCACTGGTGAGAGGTGACAGAATGAGGGGAAATGGCCTCAACTTGCGCCAAGGTAAGTTTAGGTAGGATATCAGGAAAAACTTCTTTACAGAAAGGGTTGTTAAGCACTGGAATAGGCTCCCCAGGGAGGTGGTTAAGTCACCATCCCTGGATGTGTTTAAAAACTGGATGTGGTGCTCAGGGACCTGATTTGGCGAAGGGTTGTTAGAGTTAAGGTAGTGTGGTTAGATCGTGGGTGGACTTGATGATCTTTAAGGTCTTTTCCAACCTGAGCGATTCTATGATTCTATGATTGATATATGCTGAACATTTATGGAGACCAAACAGTTGATGTTAGCACAATGAGATAGTGGGTGGTGTGTTTCAGCACTGGCAACAGTGACATGGAAGACAAGCCACTTTCTTGATGGCTATGCACAGTTGTCACACCATGAAATCAAGAGTGTCTCAAACAGCTCATTCATGCTAATTTACAGATTATGACCAGGAAACTGTGTACGGAGCTGAATATCAGCTTCAGTGCATTGGAAAGGCTCGAACTTCCAGGGTCAGGTCAGAGAAAAAGACCACCTTTCTCTTGAAACACCATAATGCCAGCCCCCATACTACTTTGAAGTCTGTGCAGCACATGCCAGTCTTGGCTGCACTGACCTACCACACCCACCATATGGTTTGGATTTAGAGTCTTCTGACTTGCATCCGTTCAGGTCAAATAAAGATGGACTGAGTGCTGTCATGGTTTTATGATTTTTGGTTATCAGTATTCCACATCACAACATCATGCACTGTACTGGGAGTTAAAGAGCAAATGCTTTAGTTCTGGGTATCTGTCTGGAAGAGAAGAAGAACTACGTTCCCCAAGAGCCTTTTCGAGTACTGTTATCATTCCTGCTCAAGGGAACAGATATAAGGGCGCAGGTCATCCGACTCGGCCCTCTTCTCGTCTCGCCGTGTTCCCTGTCGGATCAGCTCACTACTGCTGCTCCCGACTGCACGCAAGGCTTCAGTATTAGCGTAAGGCCTTTGGCTCTCAGACAATCTTTCTCTCAATTATTGTTGATTTATATTGTATTATAGTGTGTTATCTTACATTCTGATACTGTACTTAGTAAATTAGTTTGTTTCTCCTCAGATCGTTGCCGCTGTTTTTAATTATTTTGGGGTCCCCTGTTTCCCTTCCTGGAGGCGCGGATTTTGCGAAATCCCTCCTCCCCCCTAGTTGCGGAACCGAGCTGGACCAGCCCTTAAACCGTTGACAACTGTGCAGCATTTTCCTGGGAATGACACCATGATAGTATGGGTCACCTTGGCTGGTGCACTTCTATTTTTTGACAAGAGCAGCACACAGGTTCTTGTTCATCGCTGGTGAAAATGCATAGCTAACAGCATTAACTATGTAGAAAAACAGTATTTTGTAGCCAAGGGTTTGCTCAATCAAATAGTGCTATTGTGCTCTTTGTAGTTGTAGTTGTCATGGAAATAGATAGGAAGCATTACTTTTGGAGCGACCTACATAAACTGACAGCATCAACAGGATTTGAATTTTTCCAAGAATTCAGAAGCTGGACAGTAGTTTTAATGTTCTTAAACAAGTGTTAAAATGTAAGTGATACCTGGAAAAGCGACTTTGAGCAGGGATAAAATAAAGACAGGAATTTAATCATTCTTTCAGTTATAGACAGGAAAAAAAAATGAGTTTTCATCTATATATAGAATTATTTCTGGTAAAAACTGAAATCAGCTGTTTTGAAACCTGCAAAATGCAAAAAAGTTTCCAATAATGTATATAGTAAATGGAAAAACATCATACTTTCCACTAGAATTCTTGTTGCAATGTGTTTAAACACTCATGTTAAGGATGAGTTATGATATGCCTGAAGTTTAAGAATATATAACATCATTTATCAGTGAAGATTAAAAAACATGTAATAAAAATATTAAGAAACTGAGAGAAACTATTATTAAACTAAATAAATGTTGCTTATAAAGAGAAAATATTTAAGAACTGGAAGCTGCAGAGATAGTTAACATGAAAAGGAAAAAGCTACCTTAAATGTATTTCAAAACAAATTACAGTACAAAAGGATAACCATTTCTGACTTTATTTAGTTTTCTACTTACTATTCAATTTCTTTGCAGATCTCTGGAAAAAAAATTACAAAACAAAAGACAAAGCACATATAACTGCTGAGAAACTTATCCCTCATCTCAAATGAATATATTATTTTCTTACACTTTTTTAAACAGATCTGTATTTTTATATATTCCTGCTTTAAAAAAAAAAACTTTTTTTCCCAAGTCAGTTGTTGAAAATACATTATTTCTCCCAAACAGTAGTTTAATATAAACATGAAGATCAATCTTCAGAGAGGAAATTTGAAGTTTAAGCATATAGCACTGCAAAGGTAGTCAGACAACAATATCTAGACTAGATCTCTTGACATATTATCTACTATATGCCCTTTAAAATTCAAGGCAAATTATTCAGAGATTAGACTTCATTATGAAATGCAGTGTTTCAGATTTTATAATTAAAATCAAGCTTCAATTAAACTTTCCATCAGAACACATAGGACTAGTAAATATAAAGACTTGTACAATTACAGAAAATTCTGCAGAACAAGATGAAAATAAAATTTTTGCTTCCCTATATTTTCTATCACTACGCAACTCACCAAAAACATACTGATACAACCCAAAAGAATTTACTTTTGATAGAATCATACACTATCTATCAATTATATGCTGCATTCAGTATTGCATTCCAATACCATATTTAGTAAATTAGTTTGTTTCTCCTCAGATCGTTGCTGCTTTTTTTAATTTTTTTTGGTCTTGTTTCCCTTTTTCAGAGGCACGGATTTTGCGAAATACCTTCACCCCGCTAGTCACAGAAAAGGGCCAAACCAGCCCGTAAACCATTGACATGGGACTCATTTCAAAAATTCTGTTGTAAACATTTGTGCCAAAGATCATGGCATTGAGTGGATTTATCATATCCCCTGTTGAAGAGTGAGAAGAGGACCCTGCAGTTATAGAGAGAAGGGCCTCACAGCAAGAAAAGGGAAAGTAGCTTCACAAAGTAGAAATAAGAGGCAAATAGAGATAGTTTAGGTAAAGAGTGTTAGAAAACAAGGGATTCCAAGCACTTTCACAGGCACTAGGTCCGAAATAACAAGGAGGATGAAGGCCATAAAGATAAGGACTGGAGAGCAGCTCGAAAACATTTGGCAGGGAGGTGATTCGATGTCTACAGGGCAAGCTGAAACCGGTTCGGGGAATGCCCCCCCTTCGGGGTCAGAAGTTTGCAGTGAGGATGACAACGAGCCTTCGTGAGGAAGACTACGAGCCTTCATCATCACGACCTACTACGCACGCGCAAGGGAGGGGGAGGGACTGCATGCTAATGGGCTCTCGGGAATGTAATGAGTATGTATCCGAATTCCTGTCAACTATTGATTATGTATTAGTTCGACCTATATGTATAGTACAATTTGTCCTGACGGAGTGCAAGTTAGGTGGAACGATCCCCCTTGCACCAGGGTGTACGCGCGTCACCAATAAACACATACCTGCTCTATATCCTTACTGGCTATAGGGTCTGATTTCCGCACGTCAATTTGGCACCCCAGATGGGACCCACTCTGTTCGGCTGCAGGACTGGCTGAGAGAGGGGACACCTTTGGCGCGCCCCAAGATTTCTTGGAAGGACTCCCTTCCTCACCCGATCACTGCGGGAACAGACAAGGACCATCCATAGGCGGACCAGGTATGTGTATGGAAAAGGGGGAACCCGTAAGGCGTGAGGAGACGTCCTACGCAAGGTATGAAGGAGCGTGCCTGCTCCCCAACCGAGGTATGTGAGCTCACGGGTTAGGTTGCCGGCTAGGGTAGGAAGACTCCTTGGGAGTTCCTACAAAGGGGACCTGTAAGCCGTACGCAAGGAAAGAACAACAGCTCTCCCTTAGGTGATTGGTAACAGCGGGGATTTTGTCAAATGATAACGTGGATTCTCCTGGAGATAGTAGTGGGAGTTATAGGTTGTATTACAGTTATCACCATCTGCTGAGTGTTCGGTACCATGTATATAGTCATTTCAGGTCAAGCTGACTTTCGGAAAAATCTTAAAGCTTGCAGCTGATCGACTAATGTTATTAGTATTATTAAGATTCCAGGTAAAGGACATCGTCAGCACTGTGTATTATGTATAAACCATGGTTTTTGTTCTAAATGTCAGAGTGAGTGTGGTGTGAGTGAGACGCATTCCATTCAGGGAGTGAGTGTCAGCCCGTTTATGTAGTACTGTGTTCCGATTGCAGGGAAGAGTGTAAAGGAAGGTGGACAGGCTTCTGTGAGATCTGTTTCCAAGTGTTTATAACTGAACAATATCACTATACAGTGTTAAGGGCTGTTTGTGGAAACTTTGAGGAAATTAGGAATCAATAAGAATTTTGTAAACCTCATGGGAGGCTCCCAGGGGAAGGAAATTCCCAAACAAACCCCTTTGGGATGCGCATTGGCACATTGGTGGGATATTGCAGGGGAACCTGGAGGCACCCTGAGTAAGAAAACTTTAATCAAGTATTGCAATCAATGGTGGTTAGTATATAAGTTAGAAGATGATGAGAAGTGGCATCGGAATGGGACCCTAAACTATAATGCCTTCTTACAGTTACAGTTATTCTTAAGGAAGGTAAATGAAATAACATGAACAATTTTTATAATTGAGAGCATAATCACGAGACTAAGTACTGGGTGTTTGTGGAAACTGAAGAACTGTATTGTTTGATTTGTGGATACTGAAGGAAATGGGACAAACTGTTTTGATGGTATAAGTGTAATTGCTAATGGTAAACAGAAACATGATTGAGGGTATGTGGAAGTGTAACTGAGGGTATGAATAGTGGACAAAGGAAAAAGAGTTAAAGAAAAAGTGAGTTTATCTGCACTGGCATGAGAGCAACCGAGCAACACCCCCCCCCCCCCCACACACTGTTCCCCTGAAATCAGAACTCTCAGAGAGAGAGAGTGCCGGAGTCAGATGGAGCACTGTCAGTGAGAATAGCCTTCATGTGCAGAGATCTAGGAAACCCAAAATTCCAGTGTTAGCACTGGAAGCCTCTAGAGAGGAGTAGGTGAAACTGAAATGTAATGTTAGTACTTTATGTAATGATGAGAGTTTGGAAAGTGAAAAGTTTGAGAAGGACGCAGGCTGAGGAAGGCAAAGATGAGCAACATGAAACAGGGTTGTCAGAACCAAAGAGAGGTGAGTAAAATGAAGAATAAAACTGATTGAGAAACAGAGCGAATAAGCAAATTGGGACTAACAACAGCTGTTACTGTTACAGTGCTAGAGTAGAGCAGTAGGACCCAAAGGTCCACTCAGAAAGAGGTGGGGGTAGCCTGGAAGAGCCCAAGGAGGGTTCCACCCCTGCTGGACTGAAAGCAGTGTGCAAACTGCAGGGAAATGAGACATGGGTGGAGAAATCCAACCGTCTCTGATTGCAAAAAGCTGAATGATGGGAACCTGGGAAGTTATTCCTAGCAAATCATCTGGTTAAATTGCAGCTAGGAGAGCAGGATAAAGAGGTTTATTTTCTGGTGGGCACGGGTGCCTCTTACCACCCATAGATGATTTTGCAACAGTAGTAGGAGCTACTGCCCAACAAGAAAAAGCTTACCTTTTGGGATCAATTAAACATAGGCTGAGAAAATAAGTAGGACTACATAAATTCCTGTACATGCCAGGTTCTCCAAAACCGTTACTCTGGCAAGACTTATCAAAACAAATGGATGCAGAGATTAAATTCAATAAAACTGGAGCTAAGGGTCACACAATATTAACTGACTGAAAATTGTAAGTCTGGCTTTAACACAAACTGGGAAAAACAATGGTGCACCCCCAGAAGTTACAGAAATCTTAAATAAGGTATGCTTAGGAGTGTGGGTACCAGGGATGCCTGGTAGAGACAAAATGCAGCCCCAAGTTAAAAGCAAGAGCTAGGGCTAGCCCAGTCAGGGTAAAGCAGTGCCCTTTGAGGATATGCAACTGTAGAAGGATAAAAGAAAAAACTAGATAACTTTTGGATTTTGGATTACTAATTGAATGTGAATCCAAATACAGTACTCCAATCTTGCTGATGAAAAATTGGATAGCAAGTGCTATAGTTTAGTACAAGATTTGAGGGCAAGTAATAGAATTGTTGAATGTATACACTCCATGGTGGCAAATCCATACACTTTAGTAACCAAGTTAGGGAATGAGTAGGTGGAGTTTAGCTTCTGGATTTGAAGGATGCCTTTTCTGCCTAGTTTGGCCAAAGGAAGCCTAAGGTTATTTGCCATTGAATAGGAGAACCCCAATATGGAACAAAAAGACTCAGTTAACCTGGACAGTGTTACCCAGGGTTGTGGGAGCAGCCCAATGATTTTTGAGAACGGGTCAAATCGTGAGCCTGAGATTTGGGTTCCTCCATCCCACGGTGGAACTTTACTGCAGCATGTGGATGCCACAGAAACAAAGAGGACTGTGTGCAATGGACTGTGAGTGTGCTGAATTTCTTTGTTTAAATGATTATCAAGTTTCTCAACAGAAGACACAAATAACTCACCGGCAAGTGACGTATCTGGGATAGGAGATTACAGCTGGACTTGGAACCTTAAGGACTGCCAGGAAAGAAGCCATCTGCCAAACCCCTGAGCCACAAAGTGCCGAGGAACTCCGTACATTCTCAGGAATGACAGGAGGGTGCCAACTGTGGATACACAGCTACGGACTGTTGGTAAAGCCCCTTCATGAAGTGAGTAAGAGCTGGCCAGAGTGGTTGAGGGAGGTGGCTGCACCAGTGCTCAATATTCAAGAACCTGGAACATTTACGCTAGGCCAAAGAATAACAGTTTTAATGTCTGATACAGTGTCTACTGTATTGGAGGTAAAAGGGGGGCATTGGCTCTCACCCCCAGAGGTTCCTGAAATACCAGGCCATCCTGGTAGAGCAGGATGATGCAGAAATAACTGTAACTAATATTGTCAACCCAGCATCTTTCCTTAGCGGAACTCCTGGAGAACCAGTATTTCGTGACTGCTTTGAAACAACTGCGGCTACGGACTGTGGCCAGTCGGACCTGAAAGATGAATCCTTAGAAGATGCAGAAGACACCTGGCTTACCGACAGAAACGGTTTTGTGAGACAAGGAAACCGTAAGGCAGGATATGCAGTAACTGCTACTGACAAGGTAATCGAAGCACAACCATTACCTGTGGGGACTTTCTCTCAGAAAGCTGAAATAACTGCCTTGACAAGAGCCTGAAATATATGGACAGATGCTAATTATGTATTTGGGATGCTACATGCTCATAGCACCATCTGAAAAGAGCAAGGATTGCTCACACACAAGGAAAAACAGCGTAATGTAAATCTACCAAAGAGAGTGGCTATTATACATTGTGAAGAACATCAGAAAGGTAACACTGTACAGGAAACTGGAGATAAGATGGTGGATCAGGTGGCAGAACAGGTAGTTGAAGAGGGCTTTAATTACAGACCGTAAACTTAAAATTTCTGAACCTGAGTCAAAACCTGTAAAATATTTTAAAGAGGATAGCAATCTAATTAATGATTTAGAAGGGAAGAGAACAGGCTGACAGATAGACACGTTTTGCCCTTTGGTATTCTATGGAAATTGGTTCTAAGGGAGGATAAGAAAATGTATTGGGCAAACGGACATTACAAAGTACGATCCTAGTACCAGGAAAGGGGTTCAAGTGGGCCTATTGGGAAAGAGAACCTTCCAGGGCAACAGTGACAAAGTGATTTCTCGAAACTCCCAAGAAAAGGGGGGTATCGCTGCATGTTGGTACTAACTGATACCTTTTTGGGATGGCCAGAGATATTTCCCTGCAATTATAAAATTGGCCAGGCTCTCAACAAATCTTGTTGGATATGCACTGCATTCCCTAGAGGAAAGGGAAAGGTGCCTGTTTATGGGATAGTGGCACTAAATTGGACCATTCCAGATTGGGTAGAGCACGGAAAGTGTAAGTTTGGGATAGAAGACAAGCCACAAAAGGGACCTAAATTTGATTTACTAGTTATTAACTTTACTAGATCTATCTTTGTAGACAGAAAAACTGATAGTAAAGGTGGGGTGGGGGTTGGATGATGGAACTTGACAGGCATAGGGTGTAGTTGGGAATATGGGAATTCTGGGGCAGTATCAGGGATCAGTGAAGCCGGAAGGTGGAACCAAAGTGAGGGGTGTGATCCTAGAATCGATAAGGAGTCACATTGGGTCTCAGATAAGAACATAGTCGGAATTGTAGGGATGGGAGCATCATTCACTCGTCAGGAAAATATGGCCAGGCCATGTAAGTTACCTCATGGATACTGGTGACACTGTGGAGACGGCCAGGCACGGAAGGCATTCCCTTTAAATTGGATAGGGACTTGTACTACAGGATACTTAATACCCCAGTCCACGGTGCATGAGGAAATCCCTCGGGGACTCCTGAGGACCCCTTGGATTAGAACTAAGCGTACATACAACCCCCTAGCTATATATAACAAGGGATACCACAGCTTTCTGAGAGCTCTTATCCCGGCTCTAGGAGTTGCCCAGCTAGAAAAAACTATGGTAAATATCTCTGCAACTCTGGAAATTGTGGAGAATGCCACAGTGCATTACGGGCAATCCAAGAAGAGGTATCCTCCTTATCCAAAGTAGTACTCCAAAATAGGATGGCATTAGACCTATTAACAGCCAAGGAAGGAGGGGCATGTACAATAATAAATCAGAGTTGCTGTGCTTACATCAATAAGGATTTAAGAACTGAAACAGATTTAAGGAAAATTTGGGAACAGACAAATGTTTTGCATAGGACAAGTCAGGATCACACCAACTGGAAGGAAGATTTATGGAACTTGCTTACTAGCTGGCTACCAAATCTAGGATGGTTAAAGCAGCTCTTCTTAGTTTGTATCATCTTAGTACTGACTGTTGGTTTTACCTGTGTGATGATAAAGTGCTCTGCCTGCCTGTGCCAAAATGCAAGAAAAGAATACGAGATATGGAAGAAACATGAGCTAAGGCAAAAGGTGGAAAGTGGGACCTATTTTGGGACACATAGAACAGATTAGAGAATCTGGCAGGTAGAAGTCCTGCTAGATTATAGAAAAGGGGGGAATTGAAAGGCAAAATCAGGTCCCCGCAGTATAGAAAGAAGGGCTTTATAGCAAGAAATGAGAAAGCAGCTTCACAGGGTAGACATAAGGGGCAAATAGAGATAGTTTAGGTAGAGAGTATTAGAAAACAAGGGATTCCAAGCACTTTCACAGGCGCTAGGTACGAAATAACAAGGAGAATGAAGGCCGTAAAGATAAGGACCGGAGAACAGCTCAAAAACATTTGGCAGGGAGGTGATTAGATGTCTGAAGTGCAAGCTGAAACCGGTTTGGGGGATGCCCCCCCTTCGGGGTCAGAAGTTTGCAGCAAGGAAGACTACGAGCCTTCGCGAGGAAGACTATGAGCCTTCATCATCACGACTTACTACTCACGCGCAAGGGGGGGAGGGACTGCATGCTAATGGGCTCTCGGGAATGTAATGAGTATGTATCCAAATTATTGTCAACTACTGATTATGTATTAGTTCGACCTATATCTATAGCACAATTTCTCCTGACGGTGTGCAAGTTAGGTGGAACGATCCCCCTTGCACCAGGGTGTACGCGCGTCACCAATAAACACATATCTGCTCTATATCCTTACTGGCTATAGGGTCTGATTTCCGCACGTCACACCCACTGCCTCACTGTGCTAACATCCACTGTTTGGTCTCTATAAATATTCACCAAGCATCGATTAATGTCAGTGGGTACAATTTTTTCTGCATGAAGGAATTCAATGATACTCCTTTGCTTCATATGCACTTCCATGTCAGAGGCCATTTTGTCAGACTGTCCCTCTGCTGCCATCTGTCACATGGCAACAAAATGTAATGGAATGTTGGCAGGAAGGTTCAACTGCCATACCACCAACATCCACCTCTGATGTCATGGATCAACATAATAAAGTAGGAGGCATTACTTTCAGAGCAGTCTTTGTAGTTTCTTTTTATATTACTGCTACATAATAACCAGTTCCCAAACAAGAGCCAGTACAGCTGAGAAGCATGAATTGTTAGTTGAGACAGCATGAAATTAACCTAAGTATGGCATTTCATTTGCCCTGTGAGTAAATTTGTTTTGCATTTATTTCTCGTTATCTAGATAGCTAACAAGGTTGGTTTTAGTTTGTTGTTGCTTTTTCTGTTTGTTTTTTACTGTTAAAAGCACACTTGATTTTCTATTTTGTGAAGATGAATATGACACTGCAGAACACTACATGTTGGCTAACATTCAAGAGGTTCCCAGAACACATCTCATTTATGCTGAATGAGAATAAACTTGTGTATACAACTTACCAATGGAAAGATAATCTTAGTTACAATTTTGGGTACAAGGATATTTATATTTAGAATAATTTAACACATACTGAAAGTTGATTCCAGCAGAATGTCAGATTAATACATATCCTCTGTTTCTCCTTCTTATTTTTCCTAAAAAAAAAAGCACCTAGATTTGCTACAACTTTGACATTCAAGTCTGTCCTTGGAGGTACAGTTACTGTGGCAGACTCAAAACAACCTCCTCAAATGACTAATAAATCTGCATGCTACTGTAAGTTATCGTAACAGCTTTAGACAAGCTTTGCTGTTCTGATGATATTGTTTTCCTCGCATTTTTATTCTTTAGCCTGTGAAGTAAATATTTAATAATTTTTAAATATCATCACAGTTTAAAAACAAACTCAAGTGAGGAGCTAAACAATACATGAATAGAAAGTCAAAAATATTCAATTTATATGATTGTTTTCTATGCTGTACTAACTTCTAAAATGACAAATAAATAGATTAACAGTGTTTTAAAAGAGAACATTTCATTCTCACCTAAAATGATTGACATTTGTTTTACTGAGGAATGAAAGCACAAATGAACCTGGTCTCCGATCACTCTCTCGAATAAGGTAAGTTCCAGATTTCCCTGCTTGCCAAAGACGTTCTTCAGCAATTGCTCTGTCGAGTTTTCCATGATACCATCTAAAAAAAAAAAAAAAAAAAAGTAACAATGTAACAATGGTTGTCCTTAGAACTTAATGATTCTATTCATTCTCACAAAATAGACATTAAAATAGTGAAAGCTACCATTTGAAACTGATGAAATTCCAAGCCTTTCTTTCAAATAAAGTTATCAGGTGTAACCTCTGTTGCATTACTCATTTTCAATATACATAATACTATTTATTTTAAATAGTTCACAAGTTTTCACATAAGCTACTTCCCTAAATAACTCACACAAGAAAACAGTACTCTAAACCATCCACAGGGGACAAAAACTTTATGACAAGCTTTTTCTTTCCTCCTCAATTTGTTTATTTTCAGTAAAGGAGCAGAACCAGAACCAACTGATCTGACTCGGTCTGCTGTATTTTTAGCCTCATCCAATTCAGGCTGAATAAACAAATTGTGAAGGAAGATATAATAACCTGTTTCTCATTGACAAATACAGAGATCACAGAAGCAAAGTCTGCACCTAAGCTAAATGAGAGCAGTTACTACTAGACCATAGTTCAGCCAAAAAACAGTCTTCCCCAAACTCAACACAGCCTATTAAAAGCACAGACAGAAGGTTGTGTTGGGCTTAAGTGGCAAGGTTGTGGTAGCCAGGGGGTGTGGGAATACAAGAAAAACTGTTCAGAGCAGCAGCTGTGGAGCAAAATAAATAGCATGAGAACCAAGGACACCTCTAGAAGAAAGAACGGCTCGCGGCTCTGATTAGATAAATGCCCGCATGAACTATGCAACAGCAGCGAGGATAAAGGAGTGAGAAAATGTAGAAAGAAAGAACCCTGCGGACACCAAGGTGAGTGAAGGAGGTGCTCCAGGTGCCCAAACAGAAGTTCCCCTGCAGCCTGTGTTGGAGGTTCCCTACAGCTGTTTGCACAGGAAAGCATCCAGATATGTCTTGAATATCTCCAGAGAAGGAGACTCCACAACTTCTCTGAGCAGCCTGTTCCAGTGCTCCGTCACCATCAAAATAAAGTTCTTTTGCATGTTTGTATGGAACTACCTGTGCTTCAGGTTTTTCCTGTGTCATGGTTTTATGATTTTTGCTATCAGTATTCCACATCATAACATCATGTAAAGCTCGGAGAATTAAAGAGTTAATGCTCCAGTTCCATGGGCTGACAACTTTCCGGATACCTGGTTCTCAGAAGAGAAGAACTACATATCCCAGGGGACTTTGCATTCAGAGGGGAAGATAAGACCTTCAAGTGACGGGACTCGCTCTCTCTCACTGCCTGGCAGTGTGTGGGTCTGCTCCCCAGCTGTGCGCCTTCAGTTCAGAGTAAGGCCTTTGGTTTCGGACACTTCTTTCTCTCACATTTTATTTGATTTATTAGCCTCAGTTCCAATTATATATTGTATTATAGTGTGTTATTTTGCATTCCAATATCATATTTAGTAAATTAACTTTCCTCCTCAGATCGTTGCTGCTATTCTATTTTTAGGCCCATCTCCCATCTCCCTACCATTCCCCCTTTCCCTTTCCCCTTTCCCAGGGGGTCCCCTGCCCCATTAGTCACAGAACCAAGCCGACCCAGCCCGTAAACCATCAACACTCTCCCCCTCCCCTCCCCTTTTTGGGCCAGTGGGCCTGTGGGCCTGCTGTCTCCCTGTCACGGACACAAATAGATCTAGAGATAACTCAGTGACAAACTGTTGCCACTCATTCTGTTGCTGCACACCACTGAAAAGAGTCTGACCCCATCCACTTAACTTCCACACTTTAGATATTTATAAGCACTGATAAGACCTCCTCTCTGTCTTCTCTTTTCCAGGCTGAAGAGTCCCAGGTCTCTCAGCTTTTCCTCATAAGGGAGATGCTTCAGGACCCTCATCATCTTTGCAGCCCTCTGCTGGGCTCGATCAAGAAGTTCTGTCTTTCTCAAACTGGGGAGCCCAGAACTAGACAATATTACAAATGAGGACTCATCAGGACAGAGCAGAGAGGGGGAACTGCCCCTCTACTCTGCGCTGGTGAGCCCTCACCTGGAGTGCTGCATCCAGATGTGGAGTCCTCAGTACAGGACAGACATGGAGCTGTTGGAGTGCGTCCAGAGGAGGGCCACAAAAATGATCCCAGGGATGGAACACCTCCCCTGTGAGGACAGGCTGAGAGAGCTGGGTGACCTGAGAGCAGCCTGTCAGTATCTAAAGGGGAGCTAAAGGAAAGAAGAGGACAGACTAGGCTGGACCATGCTCCGAGCAACCTGTGGATGTCCCTGCTCATTGTTGGGAAGTTGAACTAGATGACCTTTTGTGAAAGACAATTTTCTGAATCCCCCTCCGTTTTTTTTTTTCATGAGGCCTTTTTGGTGATAAGACTAACTGATAACTGTGAATTAGCTAGGGGAGAAAGCTGTTAGTGTCACCATGCCACAGTACTTCTGCATATGATTATAAAGATAAGCAGAAGCAGGACAAGCAGTCTTTTTTGGGGTGCGACTTGAAGAACCTGACCATTGCAAAAGGCGATAATGCTTGTGCTCACAATAGAACAGGTGATCTGGCAGGTGCCACCCATGTGAGACCCACACTGCAGCAGTCTCTTTCTGAAGGACTGCACCCCACAGTAGACCCATATTGGAGCAGTTCTTAAAGAACTGCAGTTTGTAGGAAGTCCACGTAGGATCAGTTCATGAAGGACTGCATCCTGTAGGAGACCCAGTGCTGGAGCAGGGGAAGAGAGTGAGGATGAAGGAGTGGCAGAGAGAGTGTTATGGACTGACTACAATCCCCATTCCCTGCTCGTGAGTCACGAGACTGCCTCTTCTTTTACTGCTCCTCTGTGGTATGTGTTCCCTAGATGTATCAGGACCAACATTAGAGTAAGGCCTTCAGTTTTAAACACTCACTCTCTAATTTTAATTGATTTATTAGCTTCTACTGGACTGCCACAAGTCCATGGGACCGGATGAGATTCACCCAAGAGTGCTGAGGGAACTGGCGGAGGTGATAGCCGAGCCGCTTTCCATCATCTATCAGTGCTCCTTGTTGACGGGTGAGGTCCCAGAAGACTGGAGGCTTGCCAATGTGACTCCCATCTACAAGAAGGGCTGCAGGGAGGATCTGGGGAACTACAGGCCTGTTAGCCTGACCTCGATGCCGGGGAAGGTAATGGAGCAGATTGTCTTGAGGGAGATCACGCGGCATGTGCAGGACAACCTGGGGATCAGGCCTAGCCAGCATGGGCTCAAGAAGGGCAAGTCCTGCTTGACCAACCTGATCTCCTTCTATGATCTAGTGACCCGTCTGGTGGATGAGGGAAAGGCTGTTGATGTAGTCTACCTAGACTTCAGCAAAGCCTTTGACACTGTCTCCCACAGTATTCTCCTGCAGAAGCTGGCAGTCCGTGGCTTGGACAGATAGACTTTTGGCTGGGTAAGGAACTGGCTGGAGGGCCGGGCCCAGAGAGTGGTGGTGAATGGAGTTAAATCCAGCTGGCGACCGGTCACGAGTGGTGTTCCCCAGGGGTCGGTACTGGGGCCTGTCCTCTTCCATATCTTTATTGATGACCTGGATGAGGGCATTGAGTGCACCCTCAGTAAGTTTGCAGATGACACCAAGCTGGCTGGAAGTGTCGATCTGCCTGAGGGTAGCGAGGCCCTACAGAGGGATCTGGATAGGCTGGATAGCTGGGCTGAAGCCAATGGGATGAGATTCAACAAGACCAAATGCCGGGTCCTGCACTTTGGCCACAATAACCTGTCATGGTTTTGTAACTTCGCTATTGGTATTCCACATCATAACATCATGGACAAAAGAGAAGAACTACGTATCCCAGAGGACCTCACGGTCAGAGAAGGAAGACACATCACGGAAGATACGTCATCTGGTTGCGCGCGGTGCTTCTTCACTTTCGCTTGCTGCCGGGAGAGGAGTGGGTGTGCTTTCCAAGCCGGGCGCCTTCATCAAGTAAGGCTTTCGGTTTCGGAAACTCTCTCACTCTCTCTCTCTCTCCCTCTCTATCGCTCTTTCGCTCTCTCTCCCTCATTTCATTTGGTTTATTATACTTACTCCCAATTAGATTGTATTGTATCGTGTCATCTTGCATCCCAACATCATAGTTAGTAAAATAAGTTCTCCTTCTTAGATTGTTGCCACCGCTTCGTTTTTCTCGGGAAGTGAAGGGGGAGGGGGGCCCACAAGCCTACCGGCCCCCTGTCACGGGCACAGATCTATCTAGGTAACTCCGTGACAATTTTGGTGGAGAATGCGGGCAAGATTCATCTGAAGCTTTAACGTTAGTAAGAAAAAAGGATTTTGTTAGGCCAGACTGTGAGACTACAAAGCATTGCTGGTGCTGGTGTGACCTTCATAGATTAGATTATAGCCTGGGCAGTCCGCCAAACTCCAGACACTGTACCGAGTGGTTCCTGTTTGTTTTTTTTTTCTCCTTCTCTTCATTCCCCCTTACGTTAGCAGTTATCAACTATGAGGTTGCTCTGTATTGTCAGAGCACTGTATAAGGGATTAAAAGCTATCATGTTCCTTGCCAGTTACCGGTCTATAATTAACCTCTTCATGTCTTGCTGTGGAGTTGTATTCATATACAACCAAGTGAGGGCCCTGATAGAGGCACCTGCCTGGTGGCTTTATGCAATGTGGTATAATTTGAATTTTGAGTCCTTCGAACCAGTTTCTAGGCTTCCCTCTCAGTTTGTTGAACGTTTTTCGAATACCGAGTCAGTGCTCATATTTTCGTGCATATTATCGATATCTTTGAATATATTCCTCTTCATTTGTGCTAAGTGGAAGGAGCCTCCTCCAAGACCAGAGAATGATGACTGGCAAGGAATATGGAAAGGTTTAGGAAGAATCTTAGAACCGTGGGGACCCGCCGTGCCATGGGATTTCACCCCTGAACATCTGTGGGATCCCGAGAAACTGAGCCAGCATTTGAGTCAGGGGCAGTGCGGCTTAGATAGATCAAAGGAGGCACGGCTCATCTGGGGCTTGGCTTGTGCCTACCGCGCCCTGTATAGTACTGTTCTGGAGAGAGACAGTTTCCGAGCGGAGGTGCAAGCCGAAGGGGGAAATCTCCAAGTCAGACCTGATCAGTCACAACAGACACCAGTAACAGTGTCAGTAGCCCCTGTAGAAGGCAAGAAATGGAAGCGGGTGTCCTCGCGTCTAGAGCGAAAAAAGGAAGAAGAAGAAGAAGGAGAGGAAGTGGAAGAGGAGGTGGTAGAGGAAGATCCAGGTGAGGGGACTTCCTCAGAACCAAGAAAAGCAAAAGCAAAAACTAAGAGGCACGAAGAGGACAGCGATGAAGAGGAGATCTCTATTACTGTTCGTCGACCTCTCAAGATGTCTGAGATCCTAAGCTCAAGAAAGGAATTTGAACGACGCCCGAATGAAACTGTTGTCACCTGGTTGCTTCGTTGTTGGGATAGTGGGGCCAGTAGCTTGTCTCTAGATGGTAATGAAGCACGCCAATTAGGAGACATTGCCGGAGACAAATCCATCGACAGAGCAATTAGTAGATGTTTGGATGAAGCTGCAACCCTCTGGGACCGAATACTAATAGCTGTGAAGGAAAGGTATCCCTACAAAGAACTTCTGCAGCCTGCAAAGAAAACGTGGAATACAATTGAGAGAGGTATCCAGTATTTGAGGGAAATAGCCCTGGTGGAAATGTTATATGAGTCTAATTTTGTTCCTAATGATCCACGCCAAAACCATGATCCGGAGAGAGTGAGCACAACACCTGAAATATGGCAAAAACTTACGAGAGCAGCACCAGACAGATATGCCCCCACACTAGTAGCCACATTCCACAGATACGAGGACCAACAGAGAAGACCCCTAGTCTTCGAATTGATTCTTACACTCCAAAACTATGAGCAGCATCTACCCCCAACCCACGTTTCCATTTCAGCCGTCACAGAGTTAGCAAACAGACTGGGTGATGTAGAAGAGCAGATGTCCCTATTGATTAATCGTGATGAACCCGTAGAACCCGTAATAGTATCGGAAACGTTTGACGAAGATCAGGATAAGCAAAGGGGCCTAATGGAAGAACTGATCAAACTAATGAAAATCCAATTAATTAAAGAAGATGGATCCCCCTCCTCACCTGTAACATCAAAAATTTCAGCTATCGAAGGCAAACGCTTTCCTGCTCGAGTGAGAAACAACAACAGGACGGCTTCGCGTGTTGCCTTGTGGCGTTATCTCCGTGACCATGGAGAAGATATGAGGAAGTGGCACGATCAAGATACTCCCGTACTGCGAGCACGGGTGAGAGAATTACAGAACAGACCAACCACCAGTGCAGTTGCTCCAGTTACCACAGGTAATGAATAGAGGGGCCCTGCCCTCAGTCAGGGGAGGGAGAGGGATAACAGAGTTTATTGGACTGTGTGGATCCGATGGCCTGGCACATCAGAACCACAGAAATATAAGGCATTGGTGGATACCGGTGCACAGTGCACTCTAATGCCCTCAAATCATGAAGGGACAGAATCAGTCCATATTTCTGGAGTGACTGGGGGTTCTCAAGAACTGACTGTGTTGGAGGCCAAAATAAGCCTCACTGGTAAAGACTGGCAAAAGCATCCTATTGTGACTGGCCCAGGGGCTCCATGCATACTGGGTATTGATTACCTCAGAAGGGGGCATTTCAAGGATCCTAAGGGGTATCGATGGGCCTTCGGAATAGCTGCTGTAGATACAGACAACATTAAGCAGCTATCTGTTTTGCCTGGCCTGTCAGAAGATCCGTCTGCTGTGGGGTTGCTGCAAGTAAAAGAGCAGCAGGTACCAATTGCCACAAAAGCAGTGCATAGACGGCAGTATCGAACCAACAGGGATTCCTTGCTCCCTATTCATAAGTTGATTCGTCAACTAGAAAGTCAAGGAGTGATCAGCAGAACCCATTCACCTTTTAACAGCCCCATATGGCCAGTGCGTAAAGCCAGTGGAGAATGGAGGCTGACGGTAGACTACCGTGGCCTGAATGAAGTCACACCCCCGCGGAGTGCTGCTGTGCCAGACATGCTAGAACTCCAATATGAATTGGAGTCAAAAGCAGCCAAGTGGTATGCCACCATTGACATCGCTAATGCCTTCTTTTCCATTCCTCTGGCCACAGAGTGCAGGCCACAGTTTGCCTTCACCTGGAGGGGCATTCAGTATACTTGGAACCGTTTGCCCCAGGGGTGGAAACACAGCCCAACCATTTGCCACGGATTAATCCAAACTGTATTGGAACAGGGCAGTGCTCTTGAGCATCTGCAATACATTGATGATATTGTTGTGTGGGGCAACACAGCAGAAGATGTTTTTAAGAAAGGAGAGCAAATAATCCAAATTCTTCTGCAAGCTGGTTTTGCTATTAAGCGAAGCAAAGTGAAAGGACCTGCCCAGGATATTCAGTTCCTAGGTATAAAGTGGCAAGATGGGCGCCATCACATCCCAGCAGATGTGATTGACAAAATCACTGCCATGTCTCCACCCATTAATAAGAAAGAGACACAATCTTTTCTGGGTGTAGTGGGCTTTTGGAGGATGCATGTTCCAAACTATAGCCTTATTGTAAGCCCCCTGTATCAAGTGACACGGAAGAAGAATGATTTTACATGGGGTCCGGAACAGCAGCAGGCTTTTGAGCAGATCAAACATGAGATAGCCCGTGCCCTGGCCCTGGGGCCAGTACGGACGGGACAGGATGTAAAGAACATCCTCTACACTGCTGCTGGAGAGAAAGGTCCCACCTGGAGTTTGTGGCAAAGGACCTCAGGGGAGACCCGAGGCCGACCCCTGGGATTCTGGAGTCGAGCATACAGGGGGTCTGAAGAGTGCTACACCCCAACTGAGAAGGAAATCTTAGCCGCGTATGAGGGGGTTAGGGCTGCTTCCGAAGTAGTAGGCACTGAGACGCAGCTCCTCCTGGCACCTCGACTGCCAGTGCTGAACTGGATGTTTAAAGGAAAGATTCCCTCCACCCATCATGCTACTGATGCCACTTGGAGCAAGTGGATTGCACTGATTACACAACGAGCTCGAATGGGGAACTTCAGTCGTCCAGGAATCTTAGAGGTGATCATGGACTGGCCTGAAGGTAAAAAGTTTGAAACATCACCAGGAGAAGAGGTATCACGTGCCAAAGAGGCCCCACCATACAATGAACTACCAGGAAATGAAAAGAAATATGCCCTGTTCACAGATGGATCGTGTCGTATTGTTGGGAAGTATCGCAGATGGAAAGCTGCTGTGTGGAGCCCCGTGCGACAAGTTGCAGAGGCCACTGAAGGAAAAGGAGAATCAAGTCAGTTTGCAGAGGTCAAGGCTGTCCAACTAGCCTTAGATGTCGCTGAACGGGAGGGGTGGCCAGTGCTTTATCTTTATACTGATTCATGGATGGTGGCGAATGCCTTATGGGGGTGGTTACAGCAGTGGGAGCAAAATAACTGGCAACGGAGAGGTAAACCTATTTGGTCTGCTGAACTGTGGAAAGACATTGCTGCCCGAATAAAGAATATGGTGGTAAAGGTGCGTCACGTAGATGCTCATGTGCCCAAGAGTCGGGCTACGGAAGAACAGAAAAATAACCATCACGTAGATCAGGCAGCCAAAATTGAGGTGGCTCAAATAGACTTGGACTGGCAGAACAAGGGTGAATTATTTCTAGCTCGGTGGGCCCATGAGACCTCGGGCCATCAAGGGAGAGATGCAACGTATAAGTGGGCTAGAGACCGAGGGGTGGACTTAACTATGGATGCTATTGCACAAGTTATTCATGACTGTGAAACATGTGCCATAATCAAACAAGCCAAGAGGATGAAACCTCTCTGGGGGGAAGGGCGATGGCAAAAGTATAAATATGGGGAGGCGTGGCAGATTGACTATATCACCTTGCCACGATCCTGCAATGGTAAGCGTTATGTGCTCACCATGGTGGAAGCGACCACTGGGTGGCTTGAAACATATGCAGTACCCCATGCTACCGCCAGAAGCACCATATTAGGTCTGGAGAAACAAGTTCTGTGGCGACATGGCACCCCAGAAAGAATTGAATCAGATAATGGGACTCATTTTAAAAATTCTCTTATAAATACTTGGGCCAAAGAACATGGCATTGAATGGATTTATCATATTCCCTATCATGCACCAGCTTCTGGTAAGATTGAACGATACAATGGGTTGTTAAAAACTATGCTGAAAGCAATGGGCGGTGGAACATTTAAGCACTGGGAGAAGCATCTGGCAGAAGCCACCTGGTTGGTCAACACCAGGGGATCTATCAATCGTGATGGTCCTACCCATTCCAGCTCCCTACATACTGTAGAGGGAGATAAGGTCCCTGTAGTACATGTAAAGAGCATGTTGGGAAAAGCAGTTTGGGTCCTCCCAGCCTCTGGAAAGGGCAGACCTCTCCGTGGAACTGTTTTTGCCCAGGGACCTGGCTCCACTTGGTGGGTGATGCAGAAAGATGGGGATGTTCAATGTGTACCACAAGGGAATTTGATGTTGGGGGAGTGCAGTCAGTAGTTCTATGTATATGTATTAAGCATGATATAATGATGTAGAATAAGGGATGGAATGTCATGGTTTTGTAACTTCGCTATTGGTATTCCACATCATAACATCATGGACAAAAGAGATGAACTACGTATCCCAGAGGACCTCACGGTCAGAGAAGGAAGACACATCACGGAAGATACGTCATCTGGTTGCGCGCGGTGCTTCTTCACTTTCGCTTGCTGCCGGGAGAGGAGTGGGTGTGCTTTCCAAGCCGGGCACCTTCATCAAGTAAGGCTTTCGGTTTCGGAAACTCTCTCACTCTCTCTCTCTCTCCCTCTCTATCGCTCTTTCGCTCTCTCTCCCTCATTTCATTTGGTTTATTATACTTACTCCCAATTAGATTGTATTGTATCGTGTCATCTTGCATCCCAACATCATAGTTAGTAAAATAAGTTCTCCTTCTTAGATTGTTGCCACCGCTTCGTTTTTCTCGGGAAGTGAAGGGGGAGGGGGGCCCACAAGCCTACCGGCCCCCTGTCACGGGCACAGATCTATCTAGGTAACTCCGTGACATAACCCCAGGCAATGCTATAGGCTTGGGGCAGAGTGGCTGGAAGACTGTGCAGAGGAAATGGACCTGGGGGTGTTGATTGACGCTAGACTGAACATGAGCCAGCAGTGTGCCCAGGTGGCCAAGAAGGCCAATGGCATCCTGGCTTGTATCAGAAATAGTGTGGGCAGCAGGAACAGGGAAGTAATTATTCCCCTGTACTCAGCACTGGTGAGGCCGCACCTCGAGTGCTGTGTCCAGTTTTGGGCCCCTCACTGCAAGAAAGACATCGAGGCCCTGGAGCGTGTCCAGAGGAGGGCAACAAAGCTGGTGAGGGGTCTGGAGCACAGGCCTTATGAAGAGTGGCTGAGAGCTGGGATTGTTCAATCTTGAGAAGAGGAGGCTCAGGGGAGACCTTATTGCACTCTATAACTACCTGAAGGGAGGTTGTAGTGAGCTGAGGGTCAGCCTCTTCTCTCTGGTGACTAGTGATAGGACTAGAGGGAATGGCTTCAAGCTGCGCCAGGGAAGATTCAGGCTAGATGTTAGGAAATACTACTTCTCTGAAAGGGTGGTTAGGCACTGGAATGGGCTGCCCAGAGAGGTGGTGGAGTCACCGACCCTGGTGGTGTTCAAAGAGCGTTTGGACGTTGTGTTGAGGGACATGGTTTAGCAAGAACCATTGGTGAAGGGCGGATGGTTGGACTGGATGATCCTGTGGGTCTTTTCCAAACTTAGTGATTCTATGATTCTATGATTCTATTCCAATTATATTGTATTATATTGTTATCTCACATTCCTCTATCATATTTAGTAAATTAGTTTTCTCCCTTAGCTCATTGTCGGTCTTTTGCTTCGACGCCCATCTCCCTATCCTTTCCCCTTTTTCCCCCTGTCTCCATTTCCAGCGAGTGGGTCCGTGGGTCCCTCCACCCCATTTAGTCATGAAATCGAGCCAAACAGGCCCAAAACAGTTGATATTTTATTGGTGGCATTGGCCGAGAAAAGCAGTACTTTTAGAATTAAACTCTCTTTATTCTCAGAGTGAATTAAGGAAAATAAATTAGGTTAAAAGTTATGTGTTTTCATGGGGTGCTGAATCAGCAGCTACAGATCTGACCTTGCTAAGTCAGGTTCTCGCCATCGATAACAGATGCGTTCCTACGGACTTAGTACAGACAGCGGGTCTCCTGTTTCTCCAAATAACATTGTTAGCTATCCTATCTCTGGAATGCAAGGTAGCAGGCTCGGACAGTAAAACCACAAATTAACAAAGAAGCAGTGGATTGGTGGACGGAGTTGTAGTCAATAAGATGACCGGCCAGAGCGAGTCAAGTGTCCTCCAACTTGACCCAGGTCAAAGAGTACACAGCAAGAAAGACATACGGCCTTCATCATAAGACCACCAGACGATCACCGAGAGATACCATGCATGCGAAAAAGAACTGAGACTCGGGGCAGGGAAAAATGTTGATTATTTGGGGGACTCGTTGTAATAACCCAGCCTTTTATTGGACATCTAATGCATATGTAAGCAGCTTGTTCTTTAAGTATGTGCCTTTCTTGCCCTCTGGTATGCAGGCTAGGTGGGAATACCCCCTCTGCATCCAGCGTGGGTGCTCAGCGCTGATTAAACATACCTGCTTTATGACTACTCTGTGGTTACAGAGTTTGATTTCTGCACGTCAATTTGGCAAGTCAGGTAGGAGGCTCTTTGCTGGACTGCAGGGCTGGTTGGCTAAGGGAACTCTTCTGGCGCGCCCCGAGAAATTCGGAAAAGACTCCCCCAGGCCAACACATCCACTGCGGGGCAGAGAAAGAGCCCTGGCTGCAGACCGGGTATGTTGGGAACAGGGAACCTGTAAGTCGTGAGGAGATGTCCTACGTGGGGTATGAAGGAGCATATGCTCCCCCCTGAGGAACGTGAGCTCAAAGGTAAGGTTGCCAGCTGGGGTGGGAAGGCTCCTTGAGGGAGCTCCCACTAGGGCCCATCGGTTTGAGGGATCCTACGGGAAATGATTGATCAGTAATTTGGACTCTTGTGAGCCCAGGAAGGTGTTTGGAGCGAATGTCTGAATAGTTTTTATATTCTTTTATTCTCTTCTTTCTTTTCTCTGGCCAGTCACAGGAACTATGATAGTCATTGTAGTAATTGCTGTAATCTCTTGGTGCTTGTGCTGCAAAAACGCTTCTTGCGGGATCCCGCTCCTTGCATAAATAACTGTATTAGTCATTGTCACTGTCTGTCTTTGTAATTGTTAAATGCTTGTGTTGTAAAAACGTTACTTGTGAAATTCCATTCCCTGTTTAAAATACTCTTGTCTTGCTGGGGGATGTTGGTTAAGACTCTTGCCCAGGGAATTTGGTGCTCCCATGCCCTGGGAAAGCAGGTAAACTCCATTATCCAGCAAAACACAAGGGATTTTCACCCAATACCTAAGACCGGCCGGGATAAACAGCTGTTATGGGACAAAGGGTGTCAATAGAAATTCCAGAAAAGACCATTCTGGGTTGTATTTTGGCTCACTGGAGAAATGTCACCAATGAGCTGGGGGAACACTGAATAAGAAACCGAGAACATAAATGAAGTAACAGGACCAGTTTTTATAATTGAGTATTCTAATCATGAGTCTAAGTACCGGGTGTTTGCAGAAACTGAAGAACTGTATTGTTTGATTCATGGGTTTTGAAGGGAATGGGAGAAACTGTTTTGATGGTATAAGAAAGTGTAATTGTTAACAGTATATACATAATTGAGGGTACATGGAAGTGTAATTGAGGGTACGAATAGTGGAATAGTGTAAAAAGGCAAAAGGGTTAAAGAAAAAGTGAGTTTATCTGTGCTGGCATGAGAGCAACCCCTCCCCACACCGCTCCCCTGCGAGCAGAACTCTCGGAGTGAGAGAGAGCCCTGGCCTGAGACTGCTGCTGTAAACAGCGTTACTTGCAAAGAGGGGGTAGAGGGATGGGGCACTGGAAGTGAGGATAGCCTTCATCTGCAGAGATCTAGGAAACCCGAAATCCCAGTGTTAGCACTGGAAGCCTCCGGAGGGGAGGAGGTGAAACTGAAATATAATGTTAGTAGTTTATGTAATGATGAGAGTTTGGAAAAGTGAAAAAGGTTTGGGAAAGGCACAGGCTGAGGAAGGCAAAGATGAGCAAGGTGTAACAGGGATGTCAGGACAGAAGAGAGGTGAGCGATATGGAAAAATTGATTGAGGAACAGAGATAGTAAGGAAATCGGGAAGAACAGCAGCAGCTGCTACTGTTGCTGCAATAGAGCAGGGCCCTAGGACCCAGAGATCCCCTCAGGAAGAGATGGGGTGGCCTGAAAGAGCCCAGGGAGGGCTTTGCCCCCGCTGGACCGAAAGCAGTGTGCAAACTGCAGGGAAATGGGACATTGGTGGAGAAATTGTACCAAGCTGAGTGAGAGGAAACTGTCTCTGATCGCAAAAGCTGAATGATGGGAACCTGGGAAGTTTACCCTAGCAGATCCACTGGTTAAACTGCAGCTAGGAGAGCAGAATACAGAGGTTTATTTTCTGGTGGGTACAGGTGCCCTTTTACTACCCATAGATGATTTTTGTAACACTAGTAGGAGCTATTGGCCAACAAGGAAAAAAAAAAAAAGCTTACCTTTTGGGATCAATTAAATACAGACTGAGAAAACAAGTAGGAATGCATAAATTCTTGTACATGCCAGGTTCTCCAAAACCGTTACTCGGGCAAGACTTATTAGAACCAATGGATGCAGAGATTAAATTCAATAAAACTGGAGCTAAGGGTCAAACAATATCAACTGATTGAAAAATTTAAGTCTGGCTTTAACACAAACTGGGAAAAATATTGTTGTACCCCCAGAAATTACAGAAATCTTAAATCGGGTATACTTAGGAGTGTGGGTATCAGGGATGCCTGGCAGAGCCAAAAATGCAGCCCCAATAGAAGTTAAGTTAAAAGCAGGAACTAGCCCAGTCAGGGTAAAGCAGTGCCCTTTGAGGATACAAGATTGTAGAAGAATAAAAGAAATAATAGATTACTTTTTGTAGTTTGGATTACTAATTGAATGTGAATCCAAATACAACACCCCAATCCTTCTGATGAAAAATGGGATAGCAAAAGGTCTAGCTTGGTACAAGATTTGAGGGCAAGTAATAGAACTGTTGAATGTATACACCCAGTGGTGGCACAGCCATACACTTTATTAACCAAGTTAAGGATTGAGTAGGTGAGGTTTAAGTTCTGGATTTGAAGGGCACCTTTTTCTGCCTGTTTTGCCAAAGTAAGTCTAAAAGTTATTTGCCTTTGAATAGGAAAACCCCAATATGGGGAGAAAAGATTCAGTTAACCTGGACAGTGTTACCCAGGGTTGTGAGAACAGTCCAATGATTTTTGAGAACTGGTCAGCTCGTGAGCCTGAGACTTGTGTTCCTCCATCCCAAGGTGGAACTTTACTGCAATACATGGATGCCACAGTAACAAAAGAGGACTGTGTGCAACGGACTGTGGGTTTGTTGAATTTCTTGGTTTAAATGATTATCAAGTTTCTGAATAGAAAGCCCAAGTGATCAAAAAAAAGGAAGCAATTTGCTGAATGCCCAGAACACCAACAGGGAGCTACCTCTGACCTGGCAGTGTGTGACTGCTTGGAGACTGCCTATGCCAGTCGACCAGACCAACAAGAGGAACCATTGGACGATGCTGAGGATTCCTGGGTTCATCGACAGAAGCGGTTTTGTGAGACAAGGAAACCATAAGGCAGGATATGCAGTAATTGCTACTGACAAGGTAATCGAAGCACAATCATTACCTGTGGGGACTTCCACTCAGAAGGCTGAAATAACTGCCTTGACAAGAGCCTGAAATATATGGACAGATGCTAAATATGCACTTGGGGTGGTGTCATGTTTCTATGATTTTTGGTTATCAGTATTCCACATCACAACATCATGCAGTGTACTGGGAGTTAAAGAGCAAATGCTTTAGTTCCGGGTACCTGTCTGGAAGAGAAGAACTACGTTCCCCAAGAGCCTTTTTGAGTACTGTTTTCATTCCTGCTCAAGGGAACAGATATAAGGGCGCAGGTCATCCGACTCGGCCCTCTTCTCGTCTCGCCGTGTTCCCTGTCGGATCGGCTCGCTACTGCTGCGCCCGACTGCACGCAAGGCTTCAGTACTAGCGTAAGGCCTTTGGCTCTCGGACAATCTTTCTCTCAATTATTGCTGATTTATATTGTATTATAGTGTGTTATCTTACATTCCGATACTATATTTAGTAAATTAGTTTGTTTCTCCTCAGATCGTTGCCGCTGTTTTTAATTATTTTGGGGTCCCCTGTTTCCCTTCCTGGAGGTGCGAATTTTGCGAAATCCCTCCGCCCCACTAGTTGCGGAACAGGGCCGGACCAGCCCTTAAACCGTTGACAGGTGGTACATGCTCATAGTATCATCTGGAAAGAGCAAGGATTGCTCACACACAAGGAAAACAAATTCAGCATAATGTAAATCTACCAAAGAGCGTGGCTATTATACATTGTAAAGGATATCAGAAAGGTAACACTGTACAGGAAACTGGAAATAAGATGGTGGATCAGGTGGCAGAAAAGGCAGTTGAAGGAGAAGGCTTTAATTCCAGACGGTAAACTTAAAATCTCTGAACCTGAGTCAGAACCTGTAAAATATTCTAGAGAGGATAGGAATCTAATTAATGATTTAGAAGGGAAGAGAGCAAGCTGACAGATGGGTGCATGCCCAGATGGACACATTGTTATGCCCTTTAGTATTTTATGGAAATTGGTTCTAAGGGAAGATAGCAAAACATATTGGGGGAACAGACACTACAAAGTATGATCCTAGTACCAGGAACAGGGTACAAGTGGGCCTATTGGGAAAGGGAATCTTCCAGGGCAACAATGGCAAATTGATTTCTTGGAACTCCCAAGAAAAGGGGGGTATTGCTATATGTTGCTACTAACTGATACCTTTTCAGGGTGGCCAGAGGCATTCCTTTGTAAAACTAATAAGGCACGTGAGGTAACTAAAGTAGTTTTACAGGAGGTTATTCCAAGATTTGGGGTCCTGTCACTAAACTGATCTGCTCAGTACAAATATAGAGGGAATGGCTTCAAGCTGCGCCAGGGAAGGTTCAGGCTGGACGCTAGGAAATACTACTTCTCTGAAAGGGTGGTCAGGCACTGGAATGGGCTGCTCAGAGAGGTGGTGGAGTCACCGACCCTGGAGGTGTTCAAGGAACATTTGGATGTTGTGTTGAGGGACATGGTTTAATGAGAACTACTGGTGATGGGTGGATGGTTGGACTGGGTGATCCTGTGGGTCTTTTCCAACCGTGGTGATTCTATGATTCTATGATTCTATATAAAAGTGGTCAGAGGGAGTCCATTTGCTTAGGGGCAGGTGAGGAATCTGCTGCTAACAGCACCATTATCGTAGGACCAAAATTCAACCTCATATTTTGGGCACATAATGGGATGACCCAACTTATAAGTAGATGCATGAATGACTCCACATACTCTCCCTTGTTCTCCAAAGTACCTTGAATCAATCTTACATTTCCAAATTTAACAGTGGCCACCATTAAGGAAGGGCTTCTGGTGGCTGTGTGGGGATGAGAGAGAGCTCAAAAATCGGTACCAATAAATTGGAAAGGACATTGCATAGGAGGATTTTTAGCACCTCCTACAAGCATCCATTCGAAAGAACTCCCATCAGGGTTACTGAGGACTATGTGAGGCCAATATCAAAATGCAAGAAGAATAAGAAGCCCCAGTGTATTAACTAAAGATTTCTTGGGACTTTTTAAGTTCCTCTGTGCAATTATCCCAATCTGGGGAATTACAGATCTCCAAAACACAATATTAAATATCTCAGAAGCACTAAAAGACATTGAGAATGCAACTACGGATGCCATAACAGCTGTCCAAACAGAAGCTAGCTCTCTTAGCAAGGTAGTATTAAAGAATAGAATGGTCTTAGACTTACTAACAGCCAAAGAAGGAGTAGTATGCATGATTGTCAACGAATCTTGTGCTTATGTGGACGAGACCCATAGAGTAGAAACAGATCTGCAGAACATATGGGAAAAATCCCAGGTAGCTCGCTGGGTAACCCAATATAAATCATTGGCTGATTTTTCAGGAATTTGGGACACTCTGACAGACTGGTTGCCTGATATAAAATGGCTAAAACATCTCCTCATCAGAGGAATAGTTGTAATAGTAGTGATCCTAGTACTAATGCTTTTAATACGTTGTGTAGTGAAATACTTTGTATGGTGTGGGAAAAACAATTTAGAGTCCTATGAACAGTGGAAACAATATCAGCTCCGTCAGTCTGTAGGAAAGGGGAAGTATTTCCAGACAAATCTAAATGAGAATGGGATAATCTAGCAAGGGAGAGTAACCTTGCTAGATCAAAGAAAAGGGGGGAATTGAATTAAGGAAAATAAATTAGGTTAAAAGCTATGTGCTTTCATGTGATGCTGAATCGGCGGCTACAGGTCTGGCCTTGCTATGCCAGTTTTTGGCTGCCAATAACAGATGCTTTTTCTACGGACTTAGACCGTTAGTACTGACAGCGGGGCTCCTGTTTCTCCAAATAACATTGTGCCACAGTACTTCTGCATATGATTATAAAGATAAGCAGAAGCAGGACAAGCAGTCTTTTTCGGGATGCAACTTGAAGGAGCTGACCACTGCAAAAGGCGATAATGCTTGTGCATGGCAACAAAGGCACCACTCCTTGCTGACTTATCTGTTGGGCCAGGTGTGTCATGCTAACAGAGAGAAAAAACGAAAAAAAAAAAGAAACTGAGTTACATTTAATCCCTCTACGCCAACATGCATCATCCAACGTCTCAGCTATTAGACTGTCCTCCTGTTCAAGCAAGTGACAACAGTAAGACTAGGTCGCATTTTGCCTTATAGCATTACCTGCGTGACCATGGAGAAGATATGAAGAGGTGGCATAAGAAACCCACTTCTGCACTTCAAGCACGGGTAAAAGAATCAGAAGATAAATCAACCACCAAGGTGAATTTCTCCAAAAAGGTGGTTGCTCCAGTTGATGCGAGACACGGCAATAGTCAGGAGGACAACAGAGGTAACAAATAGAGGGGCCCTGCCCCCAGCCAGGGTGGGGAAAGGGATAATAGAGTGTATTGGACAGTGTGGATTAGATGGCCTGGCACATCACAACCACAGAAATATAAGGCACTGGTGGACACTGGTGCACAGTGTACGCTAATGCCCTCGAGTCACCAAGGGACAAAATCAATTTATATTTATGGGGTGACTGGGGGTTCCCAAGAGTTGACTATGTTGGAGGCTGAACTAAGTCTCACTGGCAAAGACTGGCAAAAGCACCCTATTGTGACTGGTCCAGGGGCTCCATGTATACTTGGTATTGATTACCTCAGAAGGGGATACTTTAAGGATCCCAAAATGTATCGATGGGCCTTTGGAATAGCTGCTGTAGACACAGAAGGTGTTAAACAGTTGTCTGCGTTGTCTGGCCTATCAGAAGATCCGTCTGTTGTGAGATTGCTACGAGTAAAAGAGCAGCAGGTACTGACTGCTACAAAAACGGTGCACAGACGGCAGCACCGCACCAACAGGGATTCCTTGCTCCCCATTCTGAAGTTGATTCGTCAACTAGAGAGTCAGGGAGTGATCAGCAGAACTCACTCACCTTTTAACAGCCCCATATGGCCAGTGCGTAAAGCCAGTGGAGAATGGAGGCTGACGGTAGACTACCGTGTCCTGAATGAAGTCACACCCCCACTGAGTGCTGCTGTGCCAGACATGCTAGAATTCCAGTATGAACTGGAGTCAAAAGCAGCCAAGTGGTATGCCACCACTGACATCGCTAAAGCTTTCTTTTCCATTCCATTGGCTGCGGAACGTAGACCACAGTTTGCTTTCAGTATACCTGGAATCGCTTGCCCCAGGGGTGGAAACACAGCCCAACAATTTGCCATGGGTTGATTCAAGCTGCACTGGAACAGGGAGGTGCTCCTGAGCACTTACAGTACATTCACGACGTTATTGTGTGGGGCAATGCAGCAAGGGAAGTTTTTGAGAAGGGAGAGCAAGTAATCCAGATCCTTCTTAGTGCTGGTTTCGCTATTAAGCAAAGCAAAGTGAAAGGACCTGCACAAGATATTCAGTTCCTAGGTATAAAGTGGCAAGACGGACGTCGTCACATCCCAACGGATGTGGTGGACAAAATCACTGCCATGTCTCCACCCACTAATAAGAAAGTGACACAGTCTTTTCTGGGTGTAGTGGGCTTTTGGAGAATGCATGCTCCAAACTACAGCCTCATGGTAAGTCCCCTTTATCAAGTGACTCGGAAGAAGAATAATTTTGCATGGGGTCCTGAACAGCAGCAGGCTTTTGAGCAGATTAAGCAGGAGATAGCTCGTGCTGTGGCCCTGGGGCCAGTACTCTAAATTCGTTTGTTTCTCCTCAGATCACTGCCGCTGTTTTTTTAATTATTCTTTTTTGTGGGGGGTCCTCTGTTTCCCTTTTCTGGAGGCGTGGATTTTGCAAAAAGAAATCCCGCCACCCCACTAGTCACGGAACCGGGCCGGACCAGCCCGTAAACCGTCGACAATGCGGTACCCCATGCTACCGCCTGAAACGCCATATTGGGTCTGAAGAAACAAGTCCTATGGAGACATGGCATTCCAGAAAGAATTGAGTCAGATAATGGGACTCATTTCAAAAATTTTCTTGTAAATACTTGGGCCAAAGATCATGGCATTGAGTGGATTTATCATATTCCCTATCATGCACCAAATTCTGGTAAAATCAAATGATACAGTGGATTGCTAAAAACCATGTTGAAGGCAATGGTGGCGGATCCTTTAAGCATTGGGAGAAGCATTTGGCAGAAGCCACCTAGTTGGTCAATACTCGAGGATCCATCAATAGCGATGTTCCTGCCGAATCCAACTCTCTACATACTGTCAAGGGAGATAAGGTCCCTGTAGTACAGGTAAAGAACATGTTGGAAAAAGCAGTTTGGGTCCTTCCCGCTTATGGAAAGGGCACACCTTTTCGTGGAACTGTTTTTGCCCAGGGACCTGGGTCCACTTGGTGGGTGATGCAGAAAAATGGGGATGTTCAATGTGTACCATGAGGGCATTTGATGTTGGGGGAATGCAGACATTAATTCCATGTACATATATATGTGTGTGCGTGTGTTTAATGCATGTTCATTATTTTTGTATATATAATAAGCATTATGTGGTGATGTGGAGTAAGGGGTGGAATGTCATGGCTTTATTGTTTTCCATCAGTATTCCACATCATAGCATCGTGCATGTTATGATGTTATGGGTTTCGCACTGAGAGTGGTATGGCATTGGAACAGGCTGCCCTGAGTGGTGGAGTCACCATCCCTGGAGGTTTTCAAGGAAAGGGTAGATGTGGCATTGAGGGTCCTGTTTTAGTGAGCACAGTGGTGATGAGTTAACAGTTGGACTAGATGATCTTAGTGGTCTTTTCAAACCTTAATGATTCTGTGACTACTTACACTGGCAAAGCTGTAGTCTTGGTAGTATAGCCCTCTCTTTTGCCTCTCCTGATCAAAACAAGTTTAACCAAAGAACTCTTGTCTATTTAACCACCTAGCACTTGAGGCAATATTAGAAAGATCCTATCTGTGGTGGGTTGACCCCAGTCAGCAGCTAAGCACCAACAACACAACTGCTCACTCACTCTCCTCAACCTCCAGCTGATCAGGAGAGAGAATAGGAAGAGCAAATGCAGGAGAACTCACAACTTGAGTTAAAGAGAGTTTAATATGTTAAGAAAAGAATGAGGAGAAGAGGGAAATAAATAAAAGAAACACACCATGAGAAGTGATTCTAAGATAATCACTCACTACCTCTCACAAGCAGATTCAACACCCAACCAGTCTCTGAGCAATGGCCATCTTGGAAGCCTCATTAGGCCCAACTAGCACACTTTCTACAGTGAGCAGTAATGTTACTACACTGCAACCCTTTAGAAGACTCATGGGACAAATCACAGGCCCCTATCACTTTAGTTCTACAACGTTTGTGAGAGACAGGCTGTTAACAATGAGGTATCAGATGGATTTACTATCAGCAATGAGACAGTTGCTACCATTTATAGAAACATGCACATGGATCGACCAAATCCTTTTATTTGCATGTTTCCTTATTACACATGGGAAAAGCAAATATTCTGAAGTTTGGCTGATCCACTAAAGCATTTGGTTTTACAGTATGTTGCAATTTTAACTTGTTGAACAAAATAGGCCAAAGAGGATGGAATGGAACAGGAAACCATTGTAGAGAAACAATGCCTTTCATTAACTTAAAAAAAAGATGTTGATAATTGCTTAAAATCTCTCTATTTCAATCTATTTCAAACAAATTACAGCAAGTAGAAAAATCCATCAAATGCTACATCTATTTCACTCATCTCCTTAGCTGTACATGGCTGCTTCAACAAAATCCAAAAGAATGGAGAACTAGGAGACAATCAAAGCACTCTAACCATCCCCACCTTCATACCTTTCACACATTACAGAATTTATTTACTGAAGCTACACAAGCCTTGTGGAATTATCTATGTACAATCCATATATGCACTGAATCCAATAATGTGATGCAAAAGAACCATGTGAAGATGTGGTGTGTTAACCCTGGCTGGCTGCCAGCTACCCGTCAAGCCACCCACTAACACCTCCTCGGCAAGACAAGGGGAAAATTGGAATGAAAAATGTTTGTAGGTTGAGATAAGGACAGGGAGATCACTCACCAATTACTGCCATAGGCAAAATAGACTCTGCTAGGGGGAGATCAATTTAATTTATTGCCAGTTGATAACAATAAGGCAGTGAGAACTGAAAATAAAACTAAAAACACCTTCCTCACACTCCCATCCCTCCTACCCAAGTTCAACTTCATTCCTTACTTCCCAACTTTTTCATTTGCTCCCTCCAACTCTGAGAATGGCGGTTGGGGTCAGTTCATAACACTTCATCTCTGCTGTTCCTTCCTCCTCACACTCTTCCCCTGCTCAAATGTGGGTCCTTCCTGCAGGATGCAGTTCTTCAAGAACTGCTCCAGCACAGGCTCTTCTCCATAGGTTGCAGTTCCTGCCAGGAGCCTGCTCCTGGTCATATTTTGGAGGTCATTTTTTGGAGCCAACTGGAACTGCCTCTTATCTAATATGGAGTAGCTCCTGGTCTCTTCTTGATATCAGGTATGGGAAAGAACATATATATGCTTCCATTAAGCACTGCAAGTTTATTTCAATAGCTGATGCTTGGATAACTGCCAACAATCCCTGAAGAGGAACATCGCATGTCAGCAGAAGTGTCTAGTCCAGGATACATCTCCTCCTCCTCTTTGATCTTGGAACTGAGAAACCATCAGTGAAAAACAGGAATAACAACGTTCCTAGATGAGTCATGACCAAATAAGGGAAAAAAGGGGAGCATTCCCCCAAATGACCACCAGGGGTCACACAAGACCCCCATACAACTCCCTGCAAACGCAAATGGTTGGGGAAAGTAGCCAAAAAGGGATGGAGTATCATGCCTGCTTAACTTTATGAATATGTAGTAGGCATTTCTTCTGTATTAACACGGTGGAATAATGTAACGATGTATGTATAAAAGAACTTGCATAAGCAGAAGGCGCGCTTGATTTGTGGAAATATTCCACCTGACAATGTCTTCTCTAAACATATGTTGTAAGCATGTTTCAGGAGTGCATGCTTGTTAAGTTTTTGGCAACATTCTCACAGAAGCCATCCCTGAAGCCATCCCTTTCCAAAGCCTCATCTCATAAACTCAATACAGTACAACTAAGAAAAGAACTACATGTGTAAAAACAAATGCAATATAAACTAGTCAACTCACAATACTTGTTTTGAATGACTTGCAACCTAACGATTCTATTGTTTGTGCATTGGTATAAAAAGACAGTTTCTGGACTTGAACACAGAATGAGATGATTACTACAGAGGTTATTTGTCACATTCTCCTTTTGGAAAGAATGACATTTCTCAAGCATCCATCTGATTGCCGAGGACTAAAAAAAGAACAAAAAACAACAAGAAAAACTCTCTCTCCACAGATGCTCAGAAAGTTCAGAAATCTGTGTAAGAATAAAAGGAAAGGGTGTAGAAAATTGGCTGTAGTTTTCACAAAACAACATAAGTTAATCCTCTGGACTAAGCAAATATTGCAAGATTCAAGCTTGAATATTTTCCTAACTCTCCAATGTTATTTATTCTACTAACAGACAGAAAAGTTTATGTAATTTCAGAAGAATCATAAAACAATTAATTTCTTTTCCATCTCTCTCTATATAAGTTTTACATGTAAATTAATCAAACAAAACCCAATGAGTAAGCCACAGAATATCCTTTTGGGGGTATATTACATATGGGTGAACATGTATATACATATGCATAATTTTACAGAAAAAAACAGGTAGATGTAAATATATATATTTTTTAAGAAAAAAATTTACACAAATTACACACAAGCACCATAGATACCTGAGCCAATTATCAAGTGTTGGCTAAGCTTAAACACATCCTTAACCTCAGTACCTGGAAACTATTCCAAAAAACAAAGCAGAAAGAAACTATACATATATAAACCAGAAACCCATTGAAGAGTGAACAATTAAAATTTCAGTTTTAACAAAATTAAACAACTAATCTTTAATGAAAAAATGATTCCATGTGAAACTGGTCACAAGAAGCTGCTGGAAAATACCAAAAACTGAAGATTAAATTAGAATCCAAATCATAAAAATTGGACTAACATACCAAAACATCGACTGGGTACAAGTGCTCTAACAAACACTGGTTTCTATACAATAATTAATAAAACTCTATAAAAGATACACATTAAAAAGTTATTATTTTCACAGTTTTATGATTTTTGGTTGTCAGTATTCCACACCATAACATCATGTAGTGCACTGGGAGTTAAAGAGTTAATGCTCCAGTTCCGGGTACCTGTCCCAGAAGAGAAGAACTACTGCATTCCCCAGAGGACTGTTTGCTGTTCTGTTATCATTTCTGCTCAGGGGGAACAGATATAAGGCCTTGGTAGGTCATCTGATGTCCCTCTTTTCAATCGTCAGGCTCTCTCGCTGCTGCTCAACCTGACTGCGCATATCACTTTGGTGTTATGGTGAGGCCTTCAGTTCTCAGACGCTCTCTCATATTTGATTGATTGGCTTCAATTCTAATTATGTTGTGTTATAGTGTGTTGCCTTGCATTCCGATACCATATTTAGTAAATTAGTTTGTTTCTCCTCAGATTGTTGCTGCTGTTTTTGGATTATTTGGGGTACTGTTTCCCCTTTCTGGAGGCGTGGATTCGCTAATCCCTCCACCCTGCTAGTCATGAAATTGGGCCAAACCAGGCCGTAAAGCGTTGACAACTATTTAAACAACACTATTAGCTACTTTAGAATTAAAAACAAAAGCTCAAGAATTTGTTTTACAACAGAAGAGGAAAATTATCTACATAGAAAAAATACTCTTTACCTACCTTAGGTTTTCTTGTACTTTTAAGTCTTTGCTAATAGATATTGCCCAGAGTACTTCAAGTAACATTTCAGTAAATAGACTAACAAAATACCCTAGAATTCAATACTGGGTCCAGTTCTGTTCAACATCTTCATTAACAATCTAGATGAGGGCAGAGCGTACCCTTGGCAAGTTTGCTGATAACACAAAACTAGGAGCAATTGATATGTCAGAAGCGCATGCTACCATACGTGGAAATATGAACAGGCTGGAGAAATGGGCTGACAGAGCCCTCATGCAGTTCAACAACAGTAGTGCCAAGTCCTGCATCTGGGGAGAAATAACCCCAAGGCATCAGTACATGCTGGGGGGCACCCAGATGGAAAGCAGCCTGGCAGAAAAGGACCTAGGGGTCCCCCAGGATCCCTTGTTGAGCATGAGCCAGCAACATACCCTTGCAGCAAAGGCAGCAAGAAATATCCTAGGCTGCATTAGAAAACATTGCTAGCAAGTCAAGGGAGATGACCCTTTTTTCCCACTACTCAGGTCTAGTGAGGCTACACCTGGAACCCTGTGCCCAATTCTGGGCTGCTCGTTACAGATGAGACGTGGGCATATGGAAAGAGAGTCCAGCACAGGGCCAAAAAGATGATCAAGGGACTGGAGCATTTCTCCTATGAGAAAAGGCTGAGAGAGCTATCACATGAGTTATAAGACAATATTCTGACAACAAAATCTACTCACATCTGTAGAAGCAGTAACAATTATTTTGTACAGAAAAGGTGATCATTCATAAATAATTATTCCACTTACAGTTTATGTCCTCCTTACAACTGCAATGGTTTCTATTTCAGGTATTTCCATGATTTCAATGTGTAAGCTAACTCTGACACTGGAGTTACAGGAATTTAAAATGAAAGCTGAAGTTTATCTTGAAACCCTAAATTATCCACTATAGTTACTATATCTTCAACAATAATATATTTCTAAATATCAATGTTTTATTTAGAGAAATAAGGTTTTTGCTTGAGGGTTATTTTCTGCTCCAATACAAGCCTTGCAACATTTTAATATAAACGTGTAGACTTGCTACATTTAGCTAGTTAAGGCTATGTTTACAGTATTCACTAATTACATCAACTCTATATTTCTGATCTTTTATTTTGCAAAATATAGACACAGAATTGCCATGCCTCTAGTGCAAGTTTCTTTATGATAACAGCACATGAGGAATGCTAATTAACCAAATGAAAGGATAAGTATAAGAAAAACTTTGATGAAAATTTAGTTTCTTTTTTTCAACTGCTTCTTCTATCCAAACATTGCCTACTTAAAAACAAATTTTAAGAAGTTAACTGAGAAGCAAAGCAGCAAAGTTAGGCATTACTTACAAAAATATCCTCTACTAATACTTTGAAATATATAAAAGTTATAATGTTATCAAATTTGTTTCAAGACTGCCTGAATTTAAAAGAAAAACAAAGACACAAAACAAGTATACTACATTACGTCTTTATCTGAAATGAGAAAGCTAAAATTTAATTTTCTTTGTTAAAAAAACTCACAATATAAAATGATTACACAGTATAAGAAATCTTTTTTAACCGTGGATAACATTTTAGCTAGTTTATCTTTTAAAAATTAAAGTTTATTACTCTTCTGAAAAAGATTACTGTGCTTCCAGAGATTGGAAAAGTTTCCCCAATAGCTCAACAGATAGTTAAATCATATTCAGGACAGCTCATTCCTTTTGGTTATTTGTTGTATTAGTATTAAATGCTGAAAAAGTTCACTAGTGTGAATCAATCTTTACTGAAGCTGACTACAGTTGTAGAGTGTCATCGTTAAATCAGACATTCTGTATTGTTACCACTTTAGTTTAGAGGAAAGAGGGCAGGCAATAGCTCCTCGAGATATAGGCACGCATCTATGACACCCACATTCACCCACTGCCAGTTGATAAAACAGGACATGGCCAACAGATGAATGAGACACGCTTCAAAGCAACAAATAAGCAGGACTGACTTTCTGTGGAGCCTGCTGCACATACAAGTCAAACAGGATCCTGAAACAAAGCTGAGCCAGGCCACAAATTCATCCAAAACGAAAAATTATGTCTCAAGCCGTCCCAAGATTTGGTACTTCCTACGCACAAAACTCTCCTGTCTAAATCCCACAGTCAGAGCGGGGGGGGGGGCACAAAACTTCTACAGGACTTCCACGGAACTTTGGCACATACTTTCAACTGGAAAAAGATAGGATCCCGCTGCTGCGCTCTCACCCTCGGGGAAAGCACCCAGGCGTGGTGGGCGACCGGCAAGGCACCAGAGCGTTACTACTCACTGGTTCGTTGGGGGAGCGTTGAGCGGGATAGCCACCTCCTCCTCTTCGTACTCCGGCCCATCCAGTGAGTCGTTTTCCTCCACAGTCCTCAGCACCCCCGCCAAGGAAGGTGGCTGTGGCGGCAGCAGAGAGAAAGTGACGGTACCAGGCTCAGGAAATGTCCCTCCGGTTACCTTCAGTCCTTGTCCAGTCGTCACGGCACCGCTGCTTCCAGACGCCAGAGGAGTAGGCCCTGAGCTGAGCTCCAGAAGCTCAAGGGTCGAGCACAAAGCCGGACCGCCAGCACCTGGGTTGTCCCCACCAGAGCCCACCAGGAAGTGGCCCTGCGACCCCAGTTCCTTGCTCCGACATAGGACGGAGTAGCGCCCCAGCTCAACTCCGCCGAAGGCTCCCACCATCCTGGCAGAGGTAACCGAAACCTCCTCCTCACGCTCGGCCGCCATCATGCTGAGCCTCGCCCCGTTCTAACCTCCTCCCCCCCCCGCCACCGAAGAGGTGGTGACAAAGAATCTCAGACTTCCTCCCACGTCTCTGGGGAACAGAGCCAAGAGGAGGGAGCCAGAAAGCGCGCATGACGGTATGGGTGGAGCAAGGAAGAGAAAGGAAGCTAGTTAGCTAGGCGACAGTAAAGAGTAGACGGGCAAGCTGCGCTTGCGCGCTCACTAGGGTACGCGGCGCATGCGGGCAGCTTGTGGAGTGCTTGGTTGTAGGGGACAGATTTTTGGTTCTTGCCTGTGGGGTGTGAGGGACGCGGGGACAAGAATGAAATATAAGGACCTTCCTCATTATACCGTAAATCGGTCGATCAGGAAACTCTTAAGACTCAAGTTGAAGTGTTAGAAAGCATTCTTTATTATCACCACTGGATGCATGGGGGTTAGCTCCTCCTATCACGCATGTCTTGCACAAAAGATCCACAGCTTATATACGTTACTTGAGTTACCTCCGGGAAACTCCTGCATCTGTATGTTACATATTCAGTAACTGATTCCAAGCAGAACCCATTTCCTTGGTACAAAGATTCATCACAGCTTCCTTATCTCCTAGGTCCAGAGATACAGCTCTTTCTGTTATCTAAACAAATTACAACTTATATCACTTATTTCCCCCGCTTCACTATTGGGGAAAAAAATATTTTCACAGCAAACAAATGGAAAAAGGTGGATCTCCCTGGAATGTGCCAAAATTTCCTCTTTTCCCAGAGTTACAGTGTCAAAGTTGAGAACAACTGTGCGAGACTTTTAGATTACCAAAGCATGAATCAGGAAATTCACACATAGTGCTGTAGGGATGTCATGGTTTTATGATTTTTGGTTATCGGTATTCCACATCATAACATCATGCAGTGTACTGGGGGTTAAAGAGCAAATGCTCTAGTTCCGGGTACTTGTCCAGAAGAGAAGAAGAACTACGTTCCCCAGAAGACTGTTCGAGTACTGTTATCATTCCTGCTCAGGGGAACAGATATAAGGCCTGTAGGTCACCTGACCTGGGTTCTTCTTGTCTCGTGCTCGCTTTCAGATCGTCTCGCTGCTGCTCCCAACTGTACGCAAGGCTTCAGTATTAGTGTAAGGCCTTTAGATCTCGGACAATCCTTCTCTCAATTATATTTGATTTTATTAACAATTATATTGAATTATATTGTATTATAGTGTGTTATCGTGCATTCCGATACTATATTTAGTAAATTAGTTTGTTTCTCCTCAGATCGTTGCCGCTGTTTTTTTTTAATTATTCTTTTTTTTGGGGGGGGTCCCCTGTTTCCCTTTTCCGGAGGTGCGGATTTTGAAAAAAATCCCTCCGCCCCACTAGTCACGGAACCGGGCCGGACCAGCCTATAAACTGTTGAATCGTCGACAAGGGAAAGCAAGGTGGCTCATGGGTTGTCCCAGCTTGATTGAGAAAAAAAAAAAAAAAAAAAAAAAAAAAAAGCTAGGAAGGTACTGCAGTGTGGATGCTGCAAGTGTGGCACACCAGCAGACAGTGGTAGGGGAGGTGAGCAAGTTCCACAGGCTTATTTTTTACAAGATAAATACTATTATTATAAATAATAAAGATTAATATTATAAATAATATTTATCTTGTAAGAGTTGCAACTATATTGCTACTAAAAATGTATTTACTCTGCACATTCCTGAAATTGTAGCTTTTTTTATTATTATTATTTGAGCCCATTAACTCTCACACCCAAGGTTATTTTCATCATTAATAATTCTACTAACTTCAGTGGGTTTACTTGTCTTAAGTTCCCAGAAGGCATCTAAACATTCAGTTGTTCAAAGCTTTGTATTACCCAAACACATTAAGTGAATTTCTCTTAAGGCTGCTAACAGAAACTAATACTCCTACTTTCACAGCTTTTTAGCCAATATCTTTTTATGTGCTGAAATGAAGTTTCATATCTTGCCTTCTAAAAGCAAAAATTACTTCTAGTTACACCCTCTAATATCAGTGCAATTATACTGTATTTGTGCTGATGTCAGTGAAAGCAGAATCAGGCTTAAGTCTTCGTAGAATGGTTTAGGTTGGAAGGGACCTTTAGTATCATCTAGTTCCAAATCTCTTGCTGTAGGCAGGGACAACTCTCACCAGACCAGGTTGCTCACAGCCCCATCCAACCTGGCTTTGAACACCTCTGGGGTGGGGGGCATCCACAACCTTGCTGGGCAACCTGTTCCAGTGTCTCACCACCCCCACAGTAAAGAATTTATTCCTAATATCTAGTCTAAATATACCATCTTCCAGTTTAAAACCATTTCCCCTTCTCCTGTCACTACATGCTCTTCTAAAAAGTCCCTCCCCAGCTTTCTCTATAGGCCCTTTCAGGCACTGGCAGGCCGCTATAAGGTTTCCCCACAGCCTTCTCTTCTCCAAGCTGAAGATCCCCGGCTCTCTCATCCTGTCCTCATAGGGGAGGTGCTCCAGCCCTCTGATCATCTTTGTGGTCCTCCTCTGGACCCGCTCCAACAGCCCGATGTCAGTTTAGATTATTCTAACACATTTATACCCTGCTGTTTTTCTCTTTAAGTTCTCTATGGTACTCTCTTCTGACTTTGATTACATATATGATACTAAAACACAGTAATGCAGTAATCCCAAATAATCTTGTAGCTTATTGTCTTCACAGCCTTTCCCATAGATACAGCATACTGTTGTTTGCTTCCCCTCACAGATTAATTGAAATGATTTTAGCACAATCTTGTTGCTTTTGTAGAAATGATATTCCTATATGTACATCTACATATATATATATATATAATCAGTTTAATGAACTTGTCGCTCCCCTCTGTTCATTTGCATGAAAGTGGTTGTCTAAACCTTGTTGGGAATGTAAGCGCTTATTTGCTAATAATATAAATCAGCAAGCTTCTTGTTGTTGAAAAAGCCAGTACAACAATGGTTTATTCAGGAGAAAAAAGTAAAGGTGAGGATCTGATTTTGGTAAGCAAACTATTATTGCTTAATGAATTAAGGATTATATATATGACAAAAGTTTCCAGATTTTTAAAATAAACAATTTTAAATATTACAAAGGATTAATGCTATCCATTTGAACAAGAAAATTGAAAATATCTGACTGCAAAAGAGGAGAGGAAAATTCAAGGGAAAAAATTATGCTGTTAATAGGTTTCCCTATTTTTTGCAAATGCTTCAATTAAAGGAAAAACCACAATTCCTTTCCAAAATACATTTTTCAGTATATAGAATCATAAAATCCTCAGAGTTGGAAGGGAGTTCTGAAGGCAATTGTCAACGGTTTACTGGATGGTTTGGTCCAGTTCCATGACCAGTAGGGCGGAGGGATCCACAGATCTGCACCTCCAGAAAGGGGAAATGGGACCCTGAATAATTAAAAATAGCGGCAACGATCTGAGGAGAAACAAACTAATTTACTAAATACAGTATTGGAATGCAAGATAACACACTATAATACAATATAATTAGAATTGAAGCTAATAAATCAAATAGAATGAGAGAAAGAGTGTCAAAAAAAACTGAAGGTCTTACACACTAATGGCATGTGGTCGGGATGAGCAGCAGCGAGAGCCTGACGATCGAAAAGAGGGACATCAGATGACCTACCAAGGCCTTATATGTGTTTTCCCTGAGCAGAAATGATAACAGAACAGCAAACAGTCCTCTGGGGAATGTAGTTCTTCTCTTCCGGACAGGTACCTGGAACTGGAGCATTAACTCTTTAACTCCCAATGCACTACACGATGTTATGATGTGGAATACCAATAAGCAAAAATCATAAAACCATGACAGCCATCTAGTACAACTCCCCTGCAGTGAACAGGGATACCACAGCTCCATCAGGTTGTCCAGGGCCTGATCCAGCTGTGCTTTGAAAGTCTCCAGGGACAGGTCATCCACTACATCTCTAGGCAACCTGTTTCAGTTCCTCACCACCTTTACTATAAAAGATTTTTTCCATATATCTAACCTAAATCATTAAGCTCTTTAACCTTGAAGCCATTTCCCCTTGTTCTATCACCACAGACCCTGCTGAAGAGTCTGCCCCCTTCTTTCCTGCAGCCCCCCTTTAGATACTGACAGGCTGCTCTCAGGTCACCTTGCAGCCTTCTCTTCTCTAGGCTGAACAGCCTCAGCTCTCTCAGCCTTTCCTCATAGGAGAGGTGTTCCATCCCTGGGACCATTTTTGTGGCCCTCCTCTGGACGCACTCCAACAGCTCCATGTCTCTCCTGCACTGAACACTCTACATCTGGACACAGCACTCCAGGTGAGGCTTCACCGGCGCAGAGCAGAGGGGCAGGATCACCTCCCTCGCCCTGCTGGCCACCCTGCTTTGGATGCAGCCCAGGATACGGTTGGCTTTCTGGGCTGTGAGGGCACATTGCTGGCTCGTGTCCAGTTGCCGTCCACCAGTACCCCCAAGTCCTTTTCGGTGGGGCTGTGCTCTATCCTAACATCCCCCAGCTTGTATTGATATTGGGGGTTGCCGTGACCCAGTTGCAGACCTTGCACTTGGATTTGCTGAACCTCACGAGGTTCACCGGGGCACACTGCTCAAGTCTGTCCATGTCCCTCTGGATGGCTTCCCATCCCTCTGGTGTGTCACCGCACCCCACAGCTTGGTGTCATCAGCAAACTTGCTGACGATGCACTCAACCCCACTGTCAATGTCACTGATGAAGATCTTAAAGATTATCGGTCCCAGCACCGACCCCTGGGGGACACCACTCGTCACTGATCTCCCACTGACCGCCACTCTCTGGACTCGATCCTGCAGCCAATTCTTCATCCGCTGAACAGTCCACCCACCAAATGCACATCTTTCCTATTTGGAGAGAAGGATGTTGTGGGCGACCGTGTCAAAAAGGCCTTACTGAAGGCCAGATAGATGACATCAGTGGCTCTTTCCTTGTCTATTGATGCAGTGACACCATTGAAGGGCAAAATCAGGTCCCCGCAGTATAGAAAGAAGGGCTTCATAGCAAGAAAAGAGAAAGCAGCTTCACAAGGTAGACATAAGGGGCAAATAGAGATAGTTTAGGTAAAGAGTGTTAGAAAACAAGGGATTCCAAGCACTTTCACAGGCACTAGGTCCGAAATAACAAGGAGGATGAAGGCCATAAAGATAAGGACTGGAGAGCAGCTCGAAAACATTTGGCAGGGAGGTGATTCGATGTCTACAGGGCAAGCTGAAACCAGTTTGGGGGATGCCCCCCCTTCGGGGTCAGAAGTTTGCAGCGAGGAAGACTACGAGCCTTCATCATCACGACCTACTACGCATATGCAAGGGGGGGGAGGGGCTGCATGCTAATGTGCTCTCGGGAATTTAATGAATATGTATCCAAATTATTGTCAACTACTGATTATATATTAGTTTGACCTATATCTATAGCACGATTTCTTCGGACGGTGTGCAAGTTAGGTGGAATGATCCCCCTTGCACCAGGGTGTACACGCGTCACCAATAAACACATACCTGCTCTATATCCTTACCGGCTATAGGGTCTGATTTACGCACGTCACCATCACATAAGGCCACTAGGTTGGTCAAGCATTATTTGCCCTTGGTGAAGCCATGCTAGTTCTCTTGTATCAGCTCCCTGCCTTCCACATGCCTTAGCATATTTTCCAGGAGGATCTGCTCCATGATCTTCCCTGGCACAGAGGTGAGACTGACAGGTCGGTAGTTCCCAGGGTCATCCTTTTTACCCTTCTTAAAAATGGGTGTGATGTTACCTTTTTTCCAGTCACCAGGGACTTCACCTGGTTGTCACAACTATTCAAATATCTTTGAGAGTGGCTTGGCAACTACTTCAGCCAATTCTCTCAGGACTCTGGGATGCATCTCATCAGGACCCATAGACTTGTGGATGTTCACGTTCCTCAGGTGGTCACAAACTTGATCTTTGCTTACAGTGGGAGGGACATTGCTTCCCTGACCCCCTCCCACCAAACCAAATGTTTGAGGGCTGTGTGACGAGCAGTTATCAGGGAAGACAGAGGCAAAAAAAGTTGTTAAGGACTGTCGCCGAGCGACTTGTCCGAGGTTCCCTGGAGAGCAATATTCAGCCAAGGCGCGGCATGGACGAGGCCACACACCAATATGGTTACTAGTAGCCAAGCCATTTAATAACTGCACACAGCCGTTTATATAGAGCGGTACAAATAGCATGCTAAGTACAACAAGGCACGGTTCTCATAACTTGCGGTTGATTGCAGCTTGTCTCACGGCACCTGGCACAGTGGTCTCTATCGCAGCTTCGCATTCCTTTCACCTACTCCCATCGTTGTTCTGTGTGAGACAGTGATCCATAGCAGCTGTTTTGCTCGTAGTGACCCAGGGGGAGAAAACATGACCTCCCTGGATCAGCCGTCCATCCACAATTCCCCCGTTTTTTTCTTGCGCAAGCAAAACAGCCGAGGTAACCTTCGAGAGCATTTTCTTAACAACAGCAATAACCGAAAAAATTATGAGGATTCCCACCACCAGCAACATCAGTAGATGAAGGCCCTCCTTGACAAGGCCACTAAGCCATCCTGTGACCTTGAGCTAATAACAGAAAGTCTATGGCAGCGTGATTTTGTAGCAAGGCATGCCATAAGCTGTTTTGATCAAGCAGAAGCTGTTCGAAAAAGGAGAGTGCAACTCTGTGACAAGCGATAAGAGCTTGATTCTCCTTTTCCTTCAGTGGCCTCTGCAACTTGTCGCATGGGGCTCCACACAGCAGCTTTCCATCTGCGATACTTCCCCACAGTACAACACAATCCATCTGTGAACAGGGCATATTTCTTTTCATTTCCTGGTAGTTCATTGTATGGTGGGGCCTCTTCAGCATGTGATACCTCTTCTGGTGATGCTCCAAACTTTTTACCTTCAGGCCAGTCCATGATCACCTCTAAGATTCCTGGACGACTGAGGTTTCCCATCCGAGCTTGTTGTGTAATCAGTGCAATCCACTTGCTCCAAGTGGCATCAGTAGCATGATGGGTGGAGGGAACCTTTCCTTTAAACATCCAGTTCAGCACTGGCAGTCGAGGTGCCAGGAGGAGCTGCGTCTCAGTACCGACTACTTCGGAAGCAGCCCTAACCCCCTCATACGCGGCTAAGATTTCCTTCTCAGTCGGAGTGTAGCACTCTTCAGACCCCCTGTATGCTCAACTCCAGAATCCCAGGGGTCAGCCTCCGGTCTCTCCTGAGGCTCTTTGCCACAAACTTCAGGTGGGACCTTTCTCTCCAGCAGCAGTGTAGAGGATGTTCTTTACATCCTGTCCCGTCCGTACTGGCCCCAGGGCCACGGCACGGGCTATCTCCAGTTTGATCAGCTCAAAAGCCTGCTGCTATTCAGGACCCCATGTAAAATCATACTTCTTCCGTGTCACCTGATACAGGGGGCTTTACAATGAGGCTATCGTTTGGAATATGCATTCTCCAAAAGCCCACTACACCCAGAAAAGATTGTTTCTCTTTCTTATTAATGGGCAGAGACATGGCAGTGATTTTGTCAATCACATCTGCTGGGATGTGACGGTGCCCATCTTGCTACTTTATACCTAGGAACTGAATCTCCTGGGCAGGTCCTTTAAATTTGCTTTGCTTAATAGCAAAACCAGCTTGCAGAAGAATTTTGATTATTTGCTCTCCTTTCTCAAAAATATCTTCTGCTGTATTGCCCCACACAACAATATCATCAGTGTATTGCAGGTGCTCAGGAGCACTACCCTGTTCCAATACAGTTTGGATCAACCCATAGCAAATGGTTTTGTGGCCAGAGGAAAGGACAAGAAGGCATTAGCAATGTCAGTGGTGGCATACCACTTGGCTGCTTTTGACTCCAGTTCATACTGGAGTTCTAACATGTCTGGCACATCAGCACTCAGTGGGGGTGTGACTTCATTCAGGCCACGTTAGTCTGGAATTGGTACCTGCTGCTCTTTTACACACAGCAACCTCACAAGAGGTTATGACAAGCTTATGACAGGCCAGGCAAAACAAACAGCTGCTTAATGTTGTCTGTATCTACATCAGCTATTCCAAAGGCCCATCAATACCCCTTAGGATCCTTGAAATGCCCCCTTCTGAGGTAATCGATACCCAGTATGCATGGAGCCCCTGGGCCAGTCACAATAGGATGTTTTTGCCAGTCTTTACCAGTCAGGCTTAGTTCGGCCTCCAACACAGTCAACTCTTGGGAACCCCCAGTCACCCCATGAATATAAATTGATTTTGTCCCTTGGTGACTCGAGGGCATTAGGGTACACTGTGCACCAGTGTCCACCAGTGCCTTATATTTCTGTGGTTCTGATGTGCCAGACCATCGAATCCACACAGTCCAGTAAACTCTGTTATCTCTCTCCCTCCCCTAACTGAGGGCAGGGCCCCTCTATTCATTACCTGTGGTAACTGGAGCAACTACACTGGTGGTTGGTCTGTTCTGTAATTCTCTCACCCGTGCTCACATACAGGAATAGCTTGGTCATGCCACTTCCTCATGTCTTCTCCATGGTCACAGAGGTAACGTCACAAGGCAATATGCGATGTAATCTTACTATTGTACCATTGGCTTCAGCCCAGCCATTCAGCCTGTCCAGATCCCTCTGTAGGGCCTTCCTTCCCTCAGGCAGATCAACACTTCCAGCCAGCTTGGTGTCATCTGCAAACTTACTGAGGGTGCACTCAATGCCCTCATCCAGGTCATCAATAAAGATATTAAACAAGACAGGCTCCAGCACCGACCCCTGGGGAACACCACTCGTGGCCGGTCGCCAGCTGGATTTAATTCCATTCACCACCACTCTGGTCCCAGTCCTCAAGCCAGTTCTTTATCCAGCAAAGAGTGTACCTGTCCAAACCACGGACGGCCAGCTTCCGCAGGAGAATACTGTGGGAGACAGTGTCAAAGGCTTTGCTGAAGTCTAGGTAGACCACATCAACAGCCTTTCCCTCATCCACCAGACGGGTCACTAGATCATAGAAGATCGGGTTGGTCAAGCAGGACCTGCCCTTCACAAACCCATGCTGGCTAGGCCTGATCCCCCAGTTGTCCCGCACATGCCACGTGATCTCCCTCAAGATGATCTGCTCCATAACCTTTCCTAGCACCGAGGTCAGGCTGACAGGCCTGTAGTTCCCCAGATCTTCCTTACAACCCTTCTTGTAGATGGGAGTCACGCTGCTAAGTCTCCAGTCTTCTGGGACCTCTCCAGTTGACCAGGAACACTGATAGATGATGGAAAGCGGCTTGGCTATTGCCTTCGCCAGTTCCCTCAGCACTCTCACATGGATCTCATCCGGTCCCATGGACTTGTGGCAGTCCAGGTGGAATAGTAGGTCTCTAACTGTTTCCCCTGAATCATGGGGTTTTATTCTGCTCCCCATCCGAGACTTCCAGGTCAGAGAGTGGAGTACCCTGAGGATAACTGGTCTGACTTTTAAAGATAGACATAAATAAGGCATTGAGAACCTCAGCTTTTTGCTTATCCTCAGCGGTCACATTCCCAGCCGCATCCAGGAAAGGATGGAGATTCTCCTTGGTCTTCCTCTTACTGTTAATATATTTGTAAAAGAGCTTCTTGTTTCCTTTTACCCCAGCGGCCAAGTTGAGTTTAAGCTGGGCTTTTGCCTTTCTCATTTTCTCCCTGCACATCCTAAGAACTTCTTTGTACACTCCCCAGGTTGCCCACCCCTTCTTCCACAGGAGGTAGATTCTCTTTTTCTCCTGGAGCCTCAGGAAAAGCTACCTCTTCATCCACGGCAAACTTCTTCCCTGCCTGCTCATTTTGTGGCTCAGGGGAAAGTCAGCTCCTGCACCTTTAAGACTTCCTTCTTGAGGAGCGACCATCCTTCCTGGACCCCTTTACCCTCCAAGACTGAATCCCAAGGGACCCTCCCTACTCGTCTTCTGAACAATTCAAAGTCCGCCCCCTGGAAGTCCAAGGTAGTAGTTTTGCTGTCCCCTCTCCTGGCTCCACCGAGAATTGTCATGGTCACTCTGTCCAAGACAGCCCACGACCTCCACATCTCCCACCAGACCTTCTCTGTTTGGGAACAGCAGGTCTAATGAGGCAGCTCCTCTTGTAGGCTCTCTCACCAGCTGCAGAAGGAAGTTAACTTCCATACACTCTAGAAACCTCCTAGACTGTTTCTTCCGTGCTGTGTTGTATTCTTAGCATACATCAGGGAGGTTGAAGTCTCCCATGAGGACAAGGGCTGGCGATCGCACAACTTCTGCCAGCTGTTCATAGAACATCTCATCTGTCTCTTCCTCCTGGTTAGGCAGTCTATAACCAACCCCCACCAGGCTGTCAGCCTTGTAGGCTCTTCCTCTGATCCTTACCCATAGAAATTCAGTCTTATTCCCAGCTTCAAGCTCCATAACATCAAAACACTCTTTAATATAAAAAGCCACGCCATCACTCCTCCTTCCTTGCCTGTCCTTTCTGAAGAGCTTGTAACCATTCATTACAGCACTACAGTCATGGGAGCAATTCCACCACGTTTCCATAACGGCAACTAACTCATAGTTTGCCTGCCACACAATGGTTTCTAGATCCTCCTGTTTGTTGCCTATGCTGCATACGTTGGTGTAAATGCATTTCAGCTGAGCCCCTTGCCTCATCCCCAATCCCATCATCGTTCCTCTAGGCTCATTTCTATCAGGCCTGGTTTTATTCCCTTCCCCCTTCGTATCTAGTTTAAAGTCCTCTCCACAAGTTAAACCTTAGTCCTTAGATCAATAAAATCAGCATTGTTGCTGCAAAGCTGTGCTTTTTGTCATGATTTTATGATTTTTTTTTTTATCAGTATTCCACATAATAACATCATATAGAGTACTCTTCTGCACAGGGCTTCACTTGTCACCCTGGGCACTTTTCCCCCCATCCTTTTCTTTACTGGGCACAGGAAGAGGTTCTGAACTAAAATATTAAATTACCTGTAAAACATAAGAGATTCACAGGGAGGAGTTTTTATCAGTTAAGTTCAACTTCCATTAACAAATTTCACTAGCTTTTTGTTGGAAGTCAAACCTGACTACAGAAGCTTTATAACTTACAGCAAAACTGAGTTTCAGCATGGTTCTGAAGGAAGATTTGCAACAAGGTCTGCCACTGAATGTGAAACATAGCTGAGATGATACTGTAGAGCAATATAACAAAAAACAATATACCTTCTGTAGGGAAACTGTTAGATCATATCTTGAACAGGTGATTGAGCACCAGGTGAAGGGGTGTGGCTGGCCCAGGGAGCACAAACAAATTGTTTGCACCATGTGACCAGAAGGGGTGAACCCAGGGTGGAGCCATCCTGGACTAATATAAGGGCCAGCCACAGAAGGCTATTTCCTAGGTAGATGCACTAGCATATCCTGAGAATCCTTTCAAGTTTGGGGTGTATTCTGTGGTGTTTTTTTTATATTTTATTTTTTTTATGGCTATATGTGAGTATTTAACCTGTTGTGGCAATGAATCTGTTAGAAGCAATTTCACTTTTTCAAAATACTTTCCTTTAAGCACTATTTAAGCACTAAATACTTCCTGATTCTGTTATCTTGTTGTGGTTTTATGATTTTCATTATTGGTATTCCATGTTGTAACATCATCTAAAGTACTGGGAGTTAAAGAGTTAGCCCTCCTCTTCTGTGGACTTCTGATTTTCTGGGTACTTGGGTCTCAGAAGAGAACTACATACCCCAGAAGACTTTACATTTCTGTTTTCCATTCTGAGGGAAAAATAAAGCTGCCGGCAACTCAGGAGACAGTTCTTTTTTGCTGCTCGTCTTGGCAGCATGTGCTCCCTAGCTGTCTCACCTTCAGTTTTAGAGCAAGGCCTTCAGTTTTGGATGCACTCTCTCTTTTTATTTGGTTTATTAGCCTCAATTCCAATTATATTGTGTTATCTTGCATTCTGATATCATATTGAGTAAATTAAATTTCCTCCTCAGATTGTTGCTGCTATTTTTTCTTTTTTTTTTAAGTTGAACTTTTTTTGTTGGTTTTATTTGTTGTTGTTTTCACTTAAGAGGAAGTGTTCCTGTGTTTCACCTGATTCTCTTCCAATTAGTTGTTGCCCACTTCCTGGAAACATAATTAAGAGTTGAGGTCTGTAGTTAACCTGACGAAATGAATTAAAGAAATTGTAAAATGGAACTGTAATAAATGGGCAGTATCTTGTTATTAAGTCCACGATATCTGTATTTATGCTTATGCATTGCTTCTTTCATGAATTGGTATTTACCTATATAACTCATTTGATTGTAAATAAGCCTGCATTGGGATCTGCTGTGGCAGGAGAGGAGTAATAGCCTCAGTCTTTGTTCCAAAAGGCTTAGGCAGGCTTTTTGTTGAAGCAGTGAATGTGCACAGCACAAATTCATACTTTGTATTTTGCACTTAATGGCTATTGCCTGCCATCAAACAACTTTGAATAATTATGAGTTGTGGCTGTAGGAAGCTCCAGGACTTGTCGAGCAGTGTGTAAAACTGGTCCATAGGTCAGTCTTTAATCTGTTATGAGTCTCAGAAGGATTAGATTGCACAAAGTGTTTCTCCTGTTTATACAAGCAACGGATGTTACTGAAGCTGACTGGGAAGTCTTGGAAATGCACGTGGAACCTGGTAAAAACGGCTTGAGACCTGAATGGCAGTGGGGAAGGACTATTGGAGGACTCTAGAGATATTCAAGACTCATCTGCATGCCTACCTGTACAACCTGCTGCTGTAGGGAGCCTGCTTGGCAGGGTTGTTAGACTTGATGATCTCTAGAGGTCTCTTCCAACTTCTGTGATTCTGTGATTGATGTGTTTTCTGTCGCGTTACAGCATTACACCCTGTCATGGTTTTATAATTTTTGTTATTGATATTCCACATCATAACATCACGTAAAGCACTGGGAGTTCAAGAGTTAATGCTCCACTGTTGAGGGATAGCTCCACAGCCGAGGGTGTCATGGGTCTCTTGAACAGTTGTATGAGCAGAACAGGCCTAACAATGGGCAGGAGATACAGATGGAAAAGTACTAACTTGTTATAATGGCTGTGAGCTTGGGTGCTATGTGCACAACCCAGGCTATGAGACCTTGAAGCTGTCAAAGCAGGAAGACAAACTGAGGCTTCAGTTAAGATAAGGGGGTAGCTCGCCTGGGAAGAGATTAAGACAGTGGAATGGTATGAAAACATGCACGACCAATGGTATTGTTAGGCAGGGGGCTTTTCACAATGCTCCAACCAATTACAAGCTGACGCGTGTTCGCCACGATCTATATATGTGTGTAAGTAACAAATAATAAACGGAGATTCTGATGCACTCATATTGGGTCACGTCATCACTCCCCATGCGGCTCGGCCAGCGAACGGACTGGATTCCGGTTTCGAACCCTTGGGGGTCTGCAACATCTGGCGCCCAAACAGGGACCTGAGAAACCGAGATTGAAGGAACAAGGGACCTGAGAAACCGGGATTGAAGGTTAGAGTGTTCGTGTAGCATGAATCGGAGAGCACCAACGTTGCAGTGGCGAGTTGGGGGGCAGCACTGCCTAGACCGTCCGAGAGGGGTCTGCACAGATCCAGAGGGCACTCTATCGGGCACCGCGTGCGGCGGTGAGATGCAGAATGCACAATACGGCACACGGCAGTGGGATGCAGAGCATACGGCAGTTAGACGTGGAATGTATGGATTGCAGTGCACCATGGAAGGAGAGGTAGCCCTAAATCTTTTACAACGCTTCTTAGCGTTGGAATGCTAAGTGGAATCGGGTGGAATCGGGCATCGTTAAACAGGTGCCAGGGTTGATAGCCTATGGTAAAGCAGGTGGAATGTTTGTTCGTTCCGAGGAGTTTTTTGAGGAGGAGGCGTGGCGCAAATTTGGGGACACCCTTTGGCATAAGGTGATAAACGAGGATAAGGGTGCAAAGAAATTGATGAAAGCATGGAGGGAGGTGATAAATTGCATAAAGAAACATAAGGTGGAGAAACAGGTAGCAGCCACAGCGTCGCAACACCTAGCAGGGCTACCTGAGGATGCCGGACAGATAAAACCTGGCTGTGATTATGTCCCAATACCTCTGTCTGGCATGTCTATCCCAGTTCGAACTAGTGAACTTCAGGAGGTGAGGGAGTCAGCGAATCCTAGTGCCCTCCCCTTAGGTAGTTTGGGAGATGAAAGTGGGGAGGAGGCTCCTGACCTGTACCCACCCAACCCGGCGGGGGGTGACAGAAACGGGAGGATTCTAGGCAAGCTAAGGGTTCTTGTCTTATGAAATGTAGTGAGGACCCCGGTCTCAATAGGCAAGCGGCAGCAAAGGTAACTATGCCCTGACCCGTCCCCAGCCAGCTATGCCCCTCTCGACTCGATTGGACTGCCGTAGCAAGAGAGGCAATGGGGGAGGGGGATATGGCAATAGTTGAGGCAGTAATGCAGGCGTTTCCCATCTGGTATGAGCAGGAGGAGGAAGGGGGTCTCCAAGGGGGCTATCTGCTGCTTGGGTGGAAGTTGTTGTCACAACTGCGGGCCATGGTCAATGACAGTGGACTGCATGGGGAGCCTACAAAACAGATGTTGAACTATATTTGGGGCAGCAGTGTGCTTGTCCCAGAGGACATTAAAGTGATAGCGCGCATGATTATGAGCCAGTTGGAACAACTACTATGGCAAGCCCACTGGCAGCGGTTGTGTGAGATTAGCTCCAATACTCCTCGAGCTGAAGGGGACCCTTTGTTTGGCGTAACTGTACAACAATTAATGGGCCTGGGGCCGTTTGCTACCCCAGACTTGCAGGTTCACCTTGGACCTGATGTCTGCCTTGAGGGTATGCGGACAGCTCGACAGGCATTGGAGATGGTCAAGACATCTGCCCCGACCCCATCCTGTATGTCTATAAAACAAGGGAGGGAGGAAACTTTTGCGAATTTTATAGATAAGGTGGCAGAAGCCATAAACAGGGCATGCGTCCCAGACTGGATGAAAGCTGCACTGCTTCGTCAGTGTGTGATGGAAAACTATAACAGCTCTACTAGATCCATCCTGATTACTCTCCCCATTGATGCTACTATCGAAATGATGCTGGAGCGCATGAGTAGAGTACCGACAGGGCCGCAGGCACTTTTAGTGGAAGCAGTACGAGAATTGGGAAGTAAATTGGCAGAAGCCCAGACCCAGGCTTTTGCTGCTTTAGCATCGTTAGTGGGGGGAGGAGTGCCAAAAGGTGCACGGCCACGAAGAAGTCGGGGACTGAGTTGCTTTCGCTGTGGGAAGGAGGGGCATTGGAGAAGGGATTGTAGGGCAAAAGTTTGGTGCGAAAACTGCAACTCTGCGAACCACAGTACGTTAGCATGCCGCTCGTCGGGAAACTCCGGGACGAGCACAAAGAGTCGCTGTGCGCAGACAACAATGGCGGCTCCGGTCGTATCCCCCCCCGAATGGGACACCGTTGAACCACTCACCGCCAGCAGCAGTCAGCCACGAGCCACCACCAGAGTCTCCAAACTACGGCCCGCCACGAGGGGGGAGCCTCGGCTTGGACCTGGCAACCACAACAGATGTAACAGTAATTGACCAAAAACCAGTCCGGGTCCCTTCTATGGCCACAGGACCAATGATAATCGACGGATCACCGGTAGGATGTTTGCTATTGGGACGTTCCTCTACAGGCCTTAATGGAGTGACTGTTCTTCCAGGACTCATTGATGCAGACTTGACGGGGGTTATCCAAATTGTCATCCAAACACTGTTTCCCCCTGTACATATTCCCGCTGGATCGCGAATTGTTCAGCTTGTAATGCTGCCAGTACTAACTCAGAGCCTGCAATCAGAATCTGACATAACCAGGGAAGACAAGGGCTTTGGCTCCACAGGAGGCCTAGTTATGCTTACAGTGCCAGTGAAACAGCGACCGGTGGTCACCATCACACTCTACTCTGCTGGCCTTCAGCGTGACATTCGTGCTCTGCTTGACACCGGCGCAGACATCACTATTGTGGCACAGCATTGTTAGCCGCAGTCCTGGCCCCTTGAATGCGTGGACAAAGGAGTAGAAGGGGTAGGGGGAGCTGTTGCGGTATCAAGAAGTGTACGACCGATTCAAATCTTCATCAATGGTTGTTATGCCCTTACCAACTGGGGTACAAGCCCTGGTGGGCCGAGATGTTTTGGATCAACTCGGGATAGTATTGACCACGTGAGATTCGGGTTTTCGCTAGTGGCCTCTGTGTGGGTTTTCCTGATTCGTCTCACATGGATAACTGATAAACCTGTATGGATCGAGCAGTGGCCGCTGAAGAAGGAAAACCTGGACAATGTTATCAAGTTAGTGGCCGAACAATTGCAGAAAGGTCACATACAACCATCTACCAGCCCTTGGAATACACCTATATTCGTAATTAAAAAGAAATCAGGGAAATACAGACTCTTGCATGATCTGTGGGCGGTTAACGCTCAAATGCAACCTATGGGAGCCCTACAGCCTGGGCTCCCGAATTCAGCCATGATCCCAGAAAACCTCCTCATAGTGGATTTAAAGGACTGTTTTTTCACAATAAAGATTCACCCAAAAGATACACCACGTTTTGCCTTCACAGTGCCCGCCACAAATAGAGGGGCTCCCGCAGCGCGGTATGAATGGACAGTTCTCCCCCAGGACATGAAGAACAGCCCTACCCTTTGTCAACCGTTTGTAGAAGCCACCCTTGAGCCCATACGCAAGGCCTGTTCCCACGCGGTGATTTACCACTACATGGATGATATCCTGATTGCTCAGTCACGACCTTTTCCAACAGACCAGGAATTGTATCTCGAACGAACTCTCCAGAGCAAGGGACTAGTGATAGCTCTGGAGAAGGTGCAGTGTGAGCCCATATGGAAATATCTCGGATGGGTGATCACACAATCGCATGTTCACTCGCAAAAGCTTACGCTGCACATGGACATTCAGACACTTAATGATGCCCAAAAATTGTTGGGGGATCTGCAGTGGCTACGGCCCGTTGTTGGACTCTCAAACGATGATCTCAACTCACTGCACCCTCTTCTTAAAGGTACCGATCCTGCTGCTCACATTTCAGTATCTCCTGAACAACGACAGATCATTGAGCGCCTCGCGTAAACTGTTGTGGAACAGTCGGTTGACCACCGTGACCCGTCGCTCCCCATCGACATCACTGTGCTCCTTGGGCAAGTGCAACTGCTGGCTGCACTGACACAGCGCAAGAAGAAAAAGGGGGAGCAGACGGACATGAGGGTGTTGGAATGGCTATTGTCATGGTTTTGTAACTTTGCTATTGGTGTTCCACATCATAACATCATGGACAAAAGAGAAGAACTACGTATCCCAGAGGACCTCATGGTCAGAGAAGGAAGATACATCACGGAAGATACGTCATCTGTTTGCGCGCGGTCTTTTTCACTTTCGCTTGCTGCCAGGGAGAGGAGTGGGTGTGCCTCCAAGCCGTGCGTCTTCATCAAGTAGGGCTTTCGGTTTTGGAAACTCTCCCACTCTCTTTCTCTCTCTCTCTCTCTCTATCGCTCTTTCGCTCTCTCTCATTTCATTTGATTTATTATCCTTACTCCCAATTAGATTGTATTATATCGTGTCATCTTGCATTCCAACATCGTAGTTAGTAAAATAAGTTTTTCTTAGATCGTTGCCGCAGCTCTGTTCTTTTTTTTTTTTTTCTCGGGAAGTCAGGGGGGCCCACGAGCCTACTGCCCCCCTGTCATGGGCACAGATCTATCTAGATAACTCCGTGGCAGCTATTCACTACCCTACAGCCAAGGACCACAATACAGCAAACGATTGATAATTTGGCAGAACTGGTGTGTAAGGGGCGCAAACGAGTACTCAGCATTGCAGGGGAAGAACCTGGAATGATATATCTACCCATAAAATGCACGGACTTGGACTGGTACATACAGAACTCGACTGAGTTGGCATCTAGCCTCCTCAGCTCGGGGGCTAATTTGGAAGTACGCCCTCTTGCATTGCCAGTTCTTAAGTGGGTGACTCAACGGCGGTGGTTAGTGATACCAAAATTAAGTAGGGCTCTGCTGCAAAATGCAATCACTGTTTTCACGGATGCGGGACGAAAGTCATGAAAAGCGGTGGCGACGTGGTGCAAGGACCAGCAATGGCGACACAGGTTCTTACGTGCTCCGCTCATTTTCGTAGCGGAAAAATGGTGCGAAATTGGGGACTGTATGTGGGACCGAGTACTTCAGGGCAAGGCGAAGGATGCTACAGCCCTAGGTTCTACCTGGCGAATCGTGATTAATACGCTTAAGACTATAAGAGTGGAGGTGAAAGTGGCTGCTGCTGCTACTCAAGTTACAGCCGCTCCTGCAGAGACAGGGTCCTCTAATTTCCCTGAGAGCTGCTCTCGGCTTTACAATCTCTTTAGAGGACCAACAGCGTTGGGGGCCTGACACTGATCTGCCAACCTCTGAGCCTCCTCCCCCCGCTAATCTGCGGCAGGTCCCTCTGCCGGTAAGCGGGAACGAGGAGTCTGACTCGGAGGCGAACTTATTCCCTCCTGAACGTCATCAAGTTTCTACAACAATGCCAGGACAACCTTTCTATACCTGGGGGGAAGGCGTGCTGTTGCCAACACCTTGACGGCCATACGACCCCCCGCTGAATGGCCAGCCGCAGCCTCCAGCCGCCAGAGCCCAGACTGCGCCGCCCCCCCCCCGCCCCCTACAGCAGCTTCTACTACACGGACTGGGATGTTTCGCTGAACTGATTGCTGGACTAATGTATCTAGCGGTGGTAAATTTACTTATCGGAATGTTGGTGATTACTGTGGCACCAATACATAAAAAAGACAGGGTTTGGGTGCTTATGGCACAGCTGCAAAAGGTGACAACACGACTATATGGCCACAAGGGTTGCACTCTACTTTTTGGAACAGCTTATGGCATGCCTCGCTACAAATTCATGCTGCCATCGACTTTCTATTAGCTCAAGGTCATGGGATGGCTTAGGGCCTTTGTCTATTGATGTTGTTGGTGCTGGGAATCCTCATAATTTGTTTGGTTATTGCTGTTGTTAAGAAAATGCTCTCAAAGGTTACCTCGACTGTTTTGCTTGCGCAAGAAAAGAACGGGGAAATTGTGGATGGACGGCTGACCCAGGGAGGTCATGTTCTTCTCCCCCTGGGTCAGTGCGAGCAAAACAGCTGCTATGGATCACTGTCTCACACAGAACAACGATGGGAGTAGGTGAAAGGAATGTGAAGCTGCAATAGAGACCGCTGTGCCTGGTGCCGTGAGACAAGCTGCAAGCAACTGCAAGTTATGAGAACTGTGCCAGCGCTGCCTTCTGGTCCTCTGTCTCATTATACTGCATGTTAATGGACTCTCAGGAACGTAATGAAAATGTATCTGAATTCCTGTCAACTATTGATTATGTATTAGTTTGACCTATATCTATAGCACAATTTCTCCTGACGGTGTGCAAGTTAGGTGGAGTGATCCCCCTTGCACCATCAATAGACATCAATAGACACATGCCTGCTCTATATCCTTACCGGATATAGGGTCTGATTTCCGCAAGTCAATTTGGCAACGAGAATGGATCCGCTCTGTTTGGCTGCGGGATCAGTTGAGAGAGGGGACACCTTTGGCGCGCCCCAAGATTTCTTGGAAGGTCTCCCTTCCTCACCCGGTCACTGTAGTGACAGACAAGGACCATCCATAGGCGGATCAGGTATGTGTATAGAAAAGGGGGGTGCCTGTAAGGCATGAGGAAACGTCCTACGCAGGGTATGAAGGAGCATGCCTGCTCCCCCCCCCCCCCCGAGGTATGTGATAGGTTGCCAGCTGGTGTAGGACTTGCAACTAATTGACTAATGTCAATTTAATGTCAAAGCGTTATTAAGATTCAAGCTAAAAGACGTCGTCAGCGTTGTGTATTATGTATAAACCATATTTTTTGTTCTAAATATCAGAGTGAGTGTAGTGTGAGTGAGACGCGTTCCTTTCAGGGAATGAGTATCAGCCTGTTTATGTAGTACTGTGTTCTGATTGCATGGAAGCGTGTAAGGGAAGGTGGACAGGCTTCTGTGAGATCTGTTCCCAAGTGTTTATAACTGAACGATATCACTATACGGTGTTAAGGGCTGTTTGTGGAAACTTTGAGGGAATTAGGAATCAATAAGAATTGTGTAAACATCATGGGAGGCTCCCAGGAGAGAGTTGTGTTTCCACAGGATCTGGCCCATTATGGGTTCCCAGTAAATGGACTAAGCCAGCCCTGAACATCAACAACCCATCTCAACCCGACGACAACAACACTGACTCTAGCGAGTAATAGCCACATGGTGTGCAAGACATCATATACAGTGCCGTGACTCCCGAGCTGCGACTGGTATTCCCCTAGCAGATCGCAGAAAACATCTCATCGGGAAGGCCTCTTGAACACTGGGAACTGCCAGGAGCAATTGGCAGTTACAAGAATCAGAAGTGCACTAATTGTGGGGGTCGGGTACAGTGATTGATCCAGGACCATTAACTGTAGTTAATACTGGTGTGCTGTGTAGTCTTTACTGTTAGTTTACTGACAAGGAATGCTCTGTAGAAGTGTGTAACATAAATCTAGTGTATTCTTATAGATAGTGATTGATGTGCTGTTTTAATTTATCAGACCACAGTGATTCTGTACATAAACAATTGCAATGGCTGAAGGAGCATACCCAAAAGGTGCATACAAATAAGAATCCGCTTGATGACTGGCTAGGCAATCTATTTGGCGGCCTATCATCATGGCTACTTGGGCTTGTTAAGGAAGTTTTACGCTGGCTACTGACTATTATTACTCTTTTAATTGTACTTCGTATTGCTTATAGTTGCATAATGCGTGGTGTGGAAAGGCCCACACAAGGTGTCATGCTCGTACAAAAAGAAAAAGGGGGAATTGTTGAGGGATGGCTCCACAGCCGAGGGTGTCATGGGTCTCTTGAACAGTTGTACGAGCAGAACAGGCCTAACAATTGGCAGCAGATACAAATAGAAAAGTACTAGCTCGTTATAATGGCTGTGAGCTCCAGTGCTATGTGCACAACCCAGGCTATGAGACCTTGAAGCTGTCAAAGCAGGAAGACAAACTGAGGCTTCAGTTAAGATAAGGGGGTAGCTCGCCTGGGAAGAGATTAAGACAGTGGAATGGTATGAAAACATGCATGACCAATAGTATTGTTAGGCAGGGGGCTTTTCGCAATGCTCCAACCAATTACAAGCTGACGCGTGTTCGCCACGATCTATATATGTGTGTAAGTAACAAATAATAAACGGAGATTCTGATGCACTCATATTGGGTCATGTCATCACTCCCCACACGGCTCGGCCAGCGAACGGACTGGATTCCGGTTTCGAACCCTTGGGGGTCCGCAACACTCCACCTCCATGGACTGCTGATTTCCTGAATACCTGTCTCAGAAGAGAAGAACTACATACCCCAGAGGACTCTGCATTCAGAGGAGAAGATAAAGCTGGCAAGTGACAGGACTCTTGTTCTCTCATTGCCTGGCAGTGTGTGGGTGTGCTCCCCAGCCATTTCACCTTCATTTCAGAGTAAGGCCTTTGGTTTTGGACACTCTCATTTAATTTGATTTATTAGCCTCAATTCCAATTATATTGTATTATATTGTGTTATCTTGTATTCTGATATCATATTTAGTAAATTAACTCCTCAGATTGTTGCCGTTGTTCTGTTTTTAGGTCCAGCTCCCATCTCCCTACCCATCCCCCTTTCCCTTTTCAGGCTTGTGGGCCTGCTGTAGTACATGTAAAGAGTGTGTTGGGAAAAGCGGCTTGGATCTTTCCAGCTTATGGAAAGAGCAAACCTCTCCGTGGAACTGTTTTTGCCCAGGGACTTGGGTCCACTTGGTGGGTGATGCAGAAAAATGGAGATATTCAATGTGTACCACAAGGGAATTTGATGTTGGGGGAGTGCAGACAGTAATTCCACGTGTGTATATATGTGTGTGTGTTTAATGCTTGTTAATTATTGTTTGTTTGTATAAATAATATATTATTATTCATGAAGTAGTGATGTGGAATAAGGGGTGGAATGTCATGGTTTTATGATTTTTGGTTATTGGTATTACGCATCATAACATCATGTAGTGCACTGGGAGTTAAAGGGTTAATGCTCCAGTTCCATGGACTGTCGATAGTTCTAGGTATACCTGTCTCAGAAGAGAAAAACTGTATATCCCAGAGGACTCTTTACTGTTCTGTTTCCATTTTCAGTTCAGAAGGAAAGATAAAACTGTTCACAGATCACAAGACGCCCCTTTTTCCCTTTTTGCTCTTCTCTGCAGGGTGTGTACTCCCTAGCCATCTTGCCTTCAGCATTAGAGTAAGGTCTTCTGTTTTTGGACACTCTCTCTCACGTTTTCTTTGATTTATTAGCTTCAATTATATTCTGTTATATCGTGTTATCTTGCATTCCACTATCATATTTAGCAAATTAGCTTTTCTCCTCAGATTGTTGTCTGTTCTGTTTTTAGGCCCATCTCCCTACCCTTTCCACTTTTCCCCCTTCCCTTTCTCCCAGGGTGTGGGTCCGTGGGCCCCCCCACCCCATGAGTCATGGAACTGGGCCAATCCAGACTGTAAACTATTGATAGTATATATACTGTCCGGTTCTCCTTGGGTTGCCCATAGTAACAGCATGTCCAACAGAGGTGCAACAGTCCAATGCATGCTTATCCACATCAAAGAAGCTGGGGCCTCCACACAAGGCCAAGCTACTGCATCTTGGGAGTAGCCCAGAAGGTGATAAGCATCATGATATTCCCCTTATCTTCCTTGTTCCTGACACCCCTGTGTAGGCAGAGATGCCTCCAGTTGTCCTTGCACTCCACAGCAATCTTTGAGATAAAAGGAGTTTTTGTACAGCGTTTCACTGCTAGAAGTCAGTGAATTGGATAAAGCAATAGTTAACTTGTCTGTATCCTTGGAGATGCTCTCTAATGCCACCACAGACAACATAGTAAGACTGCAAAGAGAAATTGGGACAATCTAACAAATAGCTTTAGAAAACTGTATGGCACTGGATTTGTTACTGGCTAGCTGGGGTGGTGTATGTGCAGTTATTGATACTTTATCTTGTCATTATGTAGATAAATCAGGAAGAATAGAAGAAGATATAGAGAAAATATAACAACAACTGAAACTATATCATCAAATACCCCTAGATGACACTTCATGGGGTTTAAAGGAGGTCTGGGATCAGCTGACCTTGTGGTTAACTGATTGGTCTTGGTTGAAGAAACTCTGTTTGATAACTGTCTTTGTTATTGCTGTATGTATAATTGTGTGTAATGATACAGTGCTGCAATTATTGTTCTGACTGTTGTTGGAGATAAATTGATATAGTGAGGGTGGTAGCATGTTAGCTACAAACCCTTAAAAAAAAAAAAAAAAAGGAGGGATTAATACAAGTTGATATTGTTAAGCTTGCCACTGTTCATTGATCATCCTGCCCCGCAATTTGTTTAGATAACAGAAAGAGCTGTGTCTCTGGACCAAGGAGATAAGGAAGCTCTGCTGAGTCTTTGTACCAAGGAAATAGGTTCTGCTTGGAATGAGTCACTGAATATGTAACATACCTCTGGGAAACCTTCTGCATAGGTAACACAAGTAATGTATATAAGCTGAAGAACTTTTGTGTAATCCATGCATTATAGGAGGATAGCCCCCATGCATCCAGAGTTGAAATTAAAGAATGTCTGCTTTCTGACACTCCAACTTGAGTCTTAGAGAGTTTCCTGATTGGTCAATTAATGGTATCAGCACTGCAATAGATCTGCTGTGGTTGTGCTAGCAGGCTGTCCTTGGGAAGCTGCTGAAGGACAGTGGCTGCCCACCATGCCTCTGCCCCTTTTGGCTCTTGCCATCATTTCACCAGGAAAATTGATATGCTGTGGCAGCTGCTCCATTTCAAATCTGTGCTGACATGGCTGCCTATGCATGCAGCTAAGGCCTGGTCCCTCCACACTCACTGAGGGAAAGAGCTGAGCGCCCATGGACCCACCACAGATTTCCCCCTCCCACCTTGGCAGGCTGTCCTGAGTGACGTTGAAGAGTGAGAACAGGACCCTGCAGTTACAGAGAGAAGGGCCTCACAGCAAGAAAAGGGAAAGCAGCTTCACAAGGTAGACATAAGGGGCAAATAGAGATAGTTTAGGTAGAGAGTGTTAGAAAACAAGGGATTCCAAGCACTTTCACAGACACTAGGTCTGGAATAACAAGGAGGATGAAGGCCATAAAGATAAGGACTGGAGAGCAGCTCGAAAACATTTGGCAGGGAGGTGATTCGATGTCTACAGGGCAAGATGAAACCAGTTTGGGGGATGCCCCCCCTTCGGGGTCAGAAGTTTGCAGCGAGGAAGACTACGAGCCTTCATCATCACGACCTACTACGCATATGCAAGGGGGGGGAGGGGCTGCATGCTAATGTGCTCTCGGGAATTTAATGAATATGTATCCGAATTTCTGTCAACTACTGATTATGTATGAGTTCGACCTATATCTATAGCACGATTTCTCCTGACGGTGTGCAAGTTAGGTGGAGCGATCCCCCTTGCACCAGGGTGTACGCGCGTCACCAATAAACACGTGCCTGCTCTATATCCTTACTGGTTATAGGGTCTGATTTCCGCACGTCAACGTGGTAGTCTTGACGCCGTGGCACTGCCCCTTTAAGCACTCCGGTATGGGCGAAGCGACGTGAGAGGGGCGGGGCGTGGAGAGGCGCGCTGAGGTCAGCAGAGAGCGGGTGCCGTCACAAAAGGAACTGGTGGCGACGGCAGTTGTTGTCAGCGTGGGGAGGGGCCTCTGTGACGGCGGCGGTGGCGGCGTTGCCGCCATGGCACAGCAGCAGATGAGCAGCTCGCAGAAAGCGCTCATGCTGGAGCTGAAGTCGCTGCAGGAGGAGCCGGTGGAGGGTTTCCGTATCACGCTGGTTGATGAGTCTGATCTCTACAACTGGGAGGTAGCGATTTTCGGGCCCCCCAACACTCTCTATGAGGGCGGCTACTTCAAGGTACGGGCAGGCTCCCGGCCCCGCTGCTGGCCTGTTGCCTGGGTCTGTCTACCGCGACCGCTGGGTTCTCTTCGTGGTCTTGCGGGTGGGGACCGGACAGGAGATTTCGGTTGTTCCGGGAGTCCTGACCACCCCCCCCTTCTTTCTTGGGCGTCTTGGTGGCAATCGCGCTGTGCCCGCGGCGAGTGGGTGCTGGACTGTCCTCGTCCTGTTGTCTTTTTTTTTTTTTTTCTTATTTAGTTCAGAGACAGAACCGTTGCAACAAGGTGTGAACTTCCCACTTGGCTAGTAGTGGGGGGGCTTCAGGCAGAGGTTTTAGAGGTTCCAGTTGTTTCTGGCTCAGGAGAATTCTGTATAGAGTGACAAAGTCATGGTGGAGGCTTTCCATGCTGTTATTTTTTTTTTCCTCACAACTTCATAGTTACTTAGTGCTGTTCTTTGTAATTTTATTATTTCTTTTCATGTTGTTTTTCTCATCCTCTTCACACTTCAGAAGACAGCTTTCAAAGGGCTATGGTAATACTTAATTGGCAAAGGTTGATAAATGCTTTCAATTTCTCTCTCAATCTTACTGTTAGTCCAAAAAAACCTTTTGTGATTGTTTCTTCTCCTGTAAGTACAGGAAACAAGAAATCTGGCACCTTCTTTCCCCAAAAGAACTGAAGAGAGCAGACTTAAGAACTGCATCTTTTTCTGAAAAGATACAGAAGCTTTAGTGGTTGTAGCACCCGTCTTCTAGGCATATCCCTGTGTACTTTATTTCCCATGGTCTTTCACAAAATTGTCACCCCCGGACATCTCAGGAGTTTGATTTAGTTCCTGGGTCTTCACTTTCTTGCCAACTCACCTTCTGATTATTGTAAAACTGGAAAAAAAGCTTAGCTAATGTGTGTATTGTTCGTGTTTCTTGGCCTCTCTGGATGAAAGTTTAAATATACTTTTTAACAAAACCAAAATAACCTGTAACTTTAGGAATAATGGATTTCAGTCATACTTGCTTTGAACTGTAGTATCTTTCCTCTAAATTCTTTTTACTGGTGGAAGCGCTAGTGCTGATTAGTATCTATAAATTCCTAGATCATGTACTGTTTCTGAGTTCTGTATTGTTGGATCTCAGCATCTGCCTCTTCTCAGGTGGCAGTGGGCAAGGCAATGGTGCTAGCTAGTTGCTAGTTTATTACTTAGGGCTATTCTCATCCAGATATGGTTATTGTGTATGCTATGAAGGCAAATAATGATTTGCTGTTTTGGTACTACTTGAAGATGCAGGCTTATGTGCAGTTAGGCCTCACTGAGGAAAAACTGTGGCACAGCCCCCCTCTTCCCTTAGACTAAAACAAAAACCTTTCTATTTGAGAAGATTGAGCACTGTTGACTTGCATATTTTTTTCCATTGTTTGGCTCTATTTTCATGAGTTTGCACGGAATGATCCTTGGATGAAATGACACTTCTCAATGAGTTTTTGAGTACAGGACTGTTTCTGTAACTTCTCAAAAGCTCAAGCTTATTACCTTGCTGTTTCTAAAAACTATGCTTACACTGCCTACTTTTTTATACAGTGGTGTATTCATGCCAGATATCTTGTCTTTAATAGCACTTCAGTTCTACTGCATGATGCTTACTTTGCATCTGGAGGGTAAGAACTGCCAGAGAAACTGCTTGTTGATCTTCAACTCAGGTGTCTTTTATGTACAGTTTTCCTCTGGAATTCAAAATAGTGAATGATGAGGATTAGATGTTGGATGTTTGTTGAACTTGAATATAGCTGACTCTCAGCTGGAAATATAACTGAGATGCAGATGGCTGTATTGTGGATACATTAGAGGTTTTGCAACTTAAAATTTGGCTTGTGTGACCAGATGTGGATATACATATGTTGGTGCATGCACAAAATTAGCTTGTTCTTTCCAGAATTCTAGTACTTAATTTTTAAAACCTTACTATCTTACTCAGCAGCATGAGTTAGCAAGATTAACAGCAATTCCTCTAAGCTTTCTCACTCATTACTTAGTGAGAATGTCTAGTCTGATCAGACCAGTTTAATAGTACTAATGTTGGCACTGTGCGCCTTCCCCTGAAGTAGTAGTACCCATGACTAGCTTATTTATTAATTATTTGAAATGCATAGATTGCTCCAAAGGTAATGTCTCCTATTTATTTTCATGGAAATAGCATTATTGTATTCTTAGAGCAAATTCTTGGCTACGGAATACTATTGTTCAACATAGCTAATGGTGGTCACTATGCATTTGCCAGTAACGAACAAGAGTCTACATGCTATGCTGGTAAAATCCTGCACCAGTGGAGGTTGCCTCTGCACTGCCAGTTGTTTTGCTTCCATTGCTTTAACCATCACCCTAGAACATTTGCCACCATCCAGGAGTCAGTGTAGAGGTAGAGCACTGGCTGCTTCTCTTGTTCTACAATATCTTAAGCCATCTGGATGACCTTCACTTCTGCAAATTGGCTAGATTCAACTTCTTCAGCAGTTTCTGCAACTTGTCTTGGACTCCAGACAGCAGCCTTTTACCTCCCATGCTTTCCCACAATACAACAGGACCTATCAGTGAACAAGGCATATTGCCTCTCATTGTCTGGTAGTTTATTATACAACAGGTCGTCTTCAACATGTGTCACCTCCTCCTTGGGTGATATTCTGAAATCTTTACTTTCTTGCCAGTCCATGATCATGCCCAAGATTCCTGGGTAACTGGGATTTGCCTATTTCAGCTTGTTGCATGATCAGTGCAATCCTCTCATTCCAGGTGTTGTTGCTAGTCAGTCAAGGGGAGTTTCCTGCTCTACACCACACTGGTGCAGCCTCACCTTGAGTATTGTGTGCAGTTTTGGATGCTACAGTACAAAAAGGACATAAAACTATTAGAGTGTGCCCAAAGGAGGGCTACAGTGGTAGTGATGAGTCTAGAGGGGAAGACGTATGAGTAGTGGCTGAATTCCCGTGGTTTGTTCAGACTAGAGAAGAGGAGACTGAGGGGACACCTCATTGTGGCCTACAGCTACCTCACAAGGGGGAATGGAAGGGCAAGTTCACATCTCTCTCTGGTGAGCAGTGATGAGGGAATAGCATGAAGCTGCAACAAGGGAGGTTTGGGTTGGATATCTGCTCACCATATCCAGTCACTTTATAGGTGAGAATCATATGTTGATTCCCCTCACTAAATGCTTGGGGAGCATTTAGGGAAATATTTCCTTGTTAGTAGAGCCTTAGTGCCTGGGCTGAGCTCCATCACTGTCGTGCTGGGCTACCCTCTGGTCTGGGACTGAGATTTCAGGTCTAAATAACAGAAGAAATGTCTACATTCCTCCATCACTGGTTTCTGCCTAACAGAGGAACCAGTCTGTGAAGCATGGCAGGATACCTGCACCAGCTGGGTGTCACAGAGATATCTGTAGATCTATCTGTGTCTTTGACAGGAGGACAACAGGCCCACAAGCCCGGAAGAGAGAGGGGGCTGCCAACAGGCAGGCAGGCCTGTTTACAGGCCTGTTCAGCCTGGTTCCTTGACTTAATGCTGTAGGGGGGCCCACGAACCCATGTCCCGGGAAAGGGGAAAAAGGAGGAAGGGTAGGGAGATGGGCCTAAAAACAAAACAGTGACAACGATCTGAGGAGGAAAGCTAATTTACTTAATAGTACATTGGAATGCAAGATAACAACACATAATTGGGATTGAGGCTAATAAATCAAATAAGATGAGAGAGAGTATCCAAAACAGAAGGGCTTACTCTAATGCTGAAGGTGTGATGGCTAGGGAGAACACACAGAGGAGACAAGCAGAAAAGGCAAAAAGGGGTGTATTGTGATCTATGAACAGTGTTGTTTTTTTTTTTTTTTTATATTTCCCTCTGAACGGAAAATGGAAACACAAATTCCCCTGGGGTGTGTTCTTCATCTCTTCTGAGACCTAGGTACCTGGAAAATCAGCAATCCACTAAACTGGAGCATTAACCCTTTAACTCCCAGTGCTTTACATGATGTTTTTATGATTTTTGTTATTGGTATTCCACATAATAACATGACATTCCACCCCTTCTTTCACATCACTACATCATACTTAATATATACATATATACAAACAAACAATAATTAACGTGCATTATACACATACACACACACATGGAATTACTGTCTGTGCTCCCCCAACATCAAATTCCCTTGTGGTACACATTGAATATCTCCATTTTTCTGCATCACCCACCAAGTGGAGCCAGGTCCCTGGGCAAAAACAGTTCCAAGGAGAGGTTTGCCCTTTCCGTAAGCTGAAAAGACCCAAACAGCTTTTCCCAACATGCTCCCTATGTGTGCCACAGGGACCTTATCTCCCTCTACGGGACATGGGGAGCTGGATTGGGTAGGACCATCTCGATTGACTGATCATGTAGTGTTGACCAACCAGGTGGATTCTGCCACTCAATGCCGTGATCTTTGGCCCAAATATTTACAAGAGAATTTTTGAGATGAGTCCCATTATCTGATTCAGTTCTTTCTGGGGTGCCATGTCTCCACAGGACTTGTTTCTCCAGACCCAATATGGTGTGTCTGGCGGTAGCATGGGGTCCTGCATATGTTTCAAGCCACCCAGTGGTTGCCTCCACCATGGTAAGCACATAACGCTTACCATTGCAGGATCGTGGCAAGGTGATATAATCAACCTGCCACGCCTCCCCATATTTATGCTTTTGCCATCGCCCTTCCTCCCAGAGAGGTTTCATCCTCTTGGCTTGTTTAATTGTGGTGTGTGTGTCACAGTCATGAATAACCTGTGCAATAGCGTCCATAGTTAAGTCCACCCCTTGGTCTCTAGCTCATTTATATGTTGCATCCCTTCCTTGACGGCTTTAGATCTCATGGGCCCATAAAGCGAGAAATAATTCACCCTTGTGTTGCCAGTCCAAGTCTATTTGAGCCACCTCAACTCTGGCAGCTCCATCTACCTGATAGTTGTTTTGCTGTTCTTCAGTAGCCTGACTCTTGGGCACATGAGCATCTACATGACACACCTTTAGGACCATATTCTTTATTTGGGCAGCAATGTCTTTCCACAGTTCAGCAGCCCAAATAGTTTTACCCCTCCATTGCCAGTTGTTTTCTTCCCACTGCTGCAACCACCCCCATAAGGCATTCGCCACCATCCATGAGTCAGAATAAAGATAAAGCATTGGCCACCTCTCCCGTTCAGCAACATCTAAGACCAGCTGGACAGCCTTTACCTCTGCAAACTGACTTGATTCTCCTTTTCCTTCAGTGGCCTCTGCATCTTGTCGTGTGGGGCTCCACACAGCAGCTTTCCATCTGCGATGCTTCCCCACAATACGGCACGATCCATCTGTGAACAGGGCATATTTCTTTTCATTTCCTGGTAGTTCATTGTATGGTGGGGCCTCTTCAGCATGTGATACCTCTTCTGCTGGTGACGTTTCAAACTTTTTGCCTTCAGGCCAGTCCATGATCACCTCTAAGATTCCTGGACGACTGAGGTTCCCCATCCGAGCCCGTTGCGTAATCAGCGCAATCCACTTGCTCCAAGTGGCATCAGTAGCATGATGGGTAGAGGGAACCTTTCCCTTGAACATCCAGTTCAACACTGGCAATCAAAGTGTTAGAAGGAGCTGTGTTTCAGTGCCGATTACTTCAGAAGCAGCTCGAACCCCCTCATACGCGGCTAAGATCTCCTTCTCGGTTGGAGTGCAGCACTCTTTGGACCCCCTGTATGCTCGACTCCAGAATCCCAGGGGTCGGCCTCGGGCCTCTCCTGAGGCTCTTTGCCACAAACTCCAGGTGGGACCTTTCTCTCCAGCAGCAGTGTAGAGGATGTTCTTTACATCCTGTTCCGTCCGTACTGGCCCCAGGGCCAGGGCACGGGCTATCTCCTGTTTAATCTGCTCAAAAGCCTGCTGCTGTTCAGGACCCCACACAAGATTATTTTTCTTCCTCATCACCTGATAAAGGGGGCTTACATTGTGGTTTTGTGATTTTTGTTGTTGATATTCCTCATCAAAACATCTTGTAAAGCAGTGGGAGTTAAAGGGTTAATGTTCTTGTTCGTGGATTGTCTGTTTTGGGCATTTTGGGTTCTCTGCGTGGAGGGGAGGAGCGGCGTTCCTGGAGGACTTGGTGCACAGAGGATGAAATGTGGAGCTCCTGGCAGGACACCTGCCGCTCTCCCTCTAGCTGACTCGCTCTCTCGGTTTGCTGTGGAGAAAAGCATGTGGTTCCCCTGGAGTCTTGAGTAAGATCATAGCGTTGGACAATTTTTCTCTCTCAGTTTGTTTGATTTTGTTGGATTTAGTATATTACCGTTCTTCCTCAGATCGTTGCCGGTGAGGTGTTTTTTTTTTGTTTGTTTGTTTTTGGTTTTTCTTTTTGTTTGTTTGTTTTTTTTTTTTTAGACCCCTCTGCCATCTTCCTACCCTTCCCCCCTCTCCCGAAGAACATGGCCCGCAAGTGCCTTGTCTCATTAGCCACGGGCCGGGGCCGGCCGAGCCGCGCCTCAAACTGCTTGTACCCTTTTTTTTTTTTTTCCCGCTCTTTTGTCTCCTTCCGGGCTTGTGCCCCTGTCACGGACAAAGATCTAGAGGTAAGTCGGTGACAAGAATTGGAGAATGCAGGCAGCTATGAATCTCTACTTCATTTTTAGAGCAATGTATAGAGGACTAAGGACCATTATGTTCCTTGAAACATATTGGGTTCTTTTTAAGTTCATCATGTTCAGTGTGGTAGTTGCATATACGTGCAACCAGTTAAGGGCACTGATGGAGATACCTGCCTGGTACCTATATATCCCTGCTAATTTAACAGACAAAATGATGTTTAGACTTGTTTCCATGTTATCTTCTCAGTTTCTTATGCATGTTTGGGATGCCGGCTTAGGGACTGTATTATCAGTCTCTATGAATGTATTCTCTGCAATGGTAACTTACATTATCTGGAGGAAGCTTTGCCCAAAACCAGAGAATGCTGACTGGCAGGGAATATGGAGAAGTTTAGGAAAGAGATTAGAAGCATGGGGACCCCTGGTGTCATGGGATTTCACTCTTGAACACCTGTGGGATCCCAAGAAACTTAAGTGAGAATTTGAGTAAGGGATGGTGCAGCTTAGGTAGATCTGAGGAGGTACGACTTACTTGGGGCTTGGCTTGTGCTTACCGAGCTCTATATAATACAGTTCTGGAGAGAGAGAATTTCCAAACTGAGATCTGAGCTGTCGCCGGTTTACGGGCTGGTCTGGCCCAGTTCTGTGACTAGTGGGGCGGAGGGATTTTTTTTGCAAAATCTGCACCTCCAGAAAAGGGAAACAGTGGACCCCCCACAAAAAAGAATAATTAAAAAAACAACAGCAACGATCTGAGGAGAAACAAACTAATTCACTAAATATAGTATCGGAATGCACAATAACACACTATAATACAATATAATTCAATATAATTGTTAATAAAATCAAATATAATTGAGAGAAGGATTGTCCGAGAGCTAAAGGCCTTACACTAATACTGAAGCCTTGCGTGCAGCCGGGAGCAGCAGCGAGACAATCCGAAAGCGAGCACGAGACAAGAAGAACCCAGGTCAGGTGACCTACAGGCCTCATATCTGTTCCCCTGAGCAGGAATGATAACAGTACTCGAACAGTCTTCTGGGGAACGTAGTTCTTCTTCTCTTCTGGACAAGTACCCGGAACTAGAGCATTTGCTCTTTAACTCCCAGTACACTGCATGATGTTATGATGTGGAATACTGATAACCAAAAATCATAAAACCATGACATGAACCAAAGGGGGTAGTTTCCAAGTCAAACCCACCTGATCACAGGAAGCACCAGTATCAATGTCAGTTGCCCCTGTGGAGGGGCAGAAATGGAAATGGGTGTCCTCACATCTAGAACGGAAAGAAGCAGCAGCAGCAGCAGAGGAAGTAGAGGAAGAGCCAGGTGAGGGGCCCTCCCCAAAACCACCATTTCTGTGAAATGCAACTGGGAAAACTAAGAGACATGGAGAGGAGAGTGAGGAAGAGGAAGTCACTTTTACTGCCATTTGTGGACATTCACTTCATCGAGTGATGATTGGTGTATGGTTGAGGTTCATGCTCTCTTATGGGCCATTGCTTCGTGGTGCTATTGGAGGCATGCAATCGTGCGGTGCAGGTCCATCCTACGTTTCATCAGTCCAATCATTGGGTGTCGTGCAGGATCTCACAGCAACACTGGAACGTTTTGATGGCATTTCGTTTCTTCCAGTGATCCTAGAGACTCAAAGACTCACGGAGTGTAATACAGATGTTTCAGGGATACCAGGAGGGGAAGGTCTGCCCTCTAGGGCAAGATACAGGCTGTATTTCTGTCCTGGGTCAACACTTTGGCTTTTACTGGGGCACGCCCTAGCCACCTGTACCATACCTTCTGGCCAGATATCTGTGGTTGCACAACTATATCAGGCACTAAAGGGGGTGTCCTGATCTGCCATAGGGACATGATGGGGGTACCTTTAGCAATGAAGACTGGAGTGTTGACTACAATGTCAGGAGGCCATGTACCGATTACTGGAGGGACTACTGAGCCTCCCACCTCCAATGATCTCCCCCAAGGTGCAAGTAGGCCACACCACTTAGGTCATACCTGCACCTTCCAAGGCCATTTTATTCTATGGATACCTGGTTGTAGATTCTCAGGGGGAGGGAACAGAATTAACCGATTATTGGTGCCTGTAATTTGGATCCTAAGCAGGGAGGCCCATGTTGTCTGTAGCATTTTCAGGGCACCAGGTCTGCCATTTCTAGGTCTTTTGTTCAGGTTCCACAGGGTTTCATAGAGTCTTTTTGTCTACCCCTGCAGGGAGTCTGTCTTCAGGGCAGCCTTGAGAGTACCGTTATAGTGTTCAATGAGGCCTGCCCCCGTTGGATTATATGGCAGGTGGAATCGCCATTTGATGTTATTTTCTTCTGCCCAGCGTTGTATCATTGCACCAGTAAAATGAGTCCCTTGGTTGCTCGCGATGACTTGAGGTGTCCCATAGCCAGACATCAGTTTAGTAAGTGCCTTGATGGTATATGCCTGGTTTGCTTTTGGTACCGGATAGGCCTGCAGTAGCCCACTTGCAGTATCGACTCAGGTCAGGGCATATCTCGCCCCCTCAGACCGAGGGAGGGGCCTGATGTAATCAACCTGCAATTGCTGGAGAGGATTGTGTCCTCTAGCAAGATGGGCTGTTGTTTCAGGCAACGATCTCGGTCTCAGAGCAAGCATTGCAGTCTCAGCATGCCTGGGTGATGTCAGATAGTTGTATAGGCAGCCCCCCATGCTTTAGCAGCTGCCCATATTGTCTTTTGTCCAGCATGCTACAGCTTCTGATGTAACCAGCGGGCGATGTTCTCAGATGGTGAATTCTCAATCCATTGAACTCGGGCCAGCGTGTTGACTTCATCATTTCCCGGTGACTGTAGGGGTTGGTGACCAGAAATGTGGTAGAAATGTACTGTCCTGTGTTTAACTGTATTCCATATGTCTAACCACATATCTCTGCCCCAGATTGGCTGGGCATGGATAGTTCAGTCCTGGGTGGCTCACTGTGCAATCCAAAGAGTGAGCCCCCAGTACACAGCCCAGCTATCTGTTCAGGATACCATCACCGGGTTCCTTGGTTATGACCATCCACACAGCTCGCAGTTCTGCCCATTGGCTGCTCTGACCATCAGCCTCATCAAACCAGATTGTTTCAGTGGAGGGACAGTATGCTACTGCTCTCCACCTGCTCGGGTTGCCCTTGCTGGACCCATCCGTGTACCAGGCATCTTCAGGAATGGGATATTTCCGTTCCTGAACAGGACTCCTCTCTGGTGGAGCGACTAGTGTTTCTTTTGGCACATCACTGTGATACGTCACTGGGCCTAGGATCTTCTGGAGTTCTTTTAGTGGTGATGAAGACAAGCTACTCCTCTGGTTGAGACAGATGACCCATTGTGCCACTGTTTGTGCTTGGGCCACCCCCGTCTTAGGAAGGTGGGTCAGATCTTTTACCCACCCCTGAATCAGCAGGGTGGTCTTAACTATGATCTCAGCTGTTTGGGTTATTGGCTCTACTGCTTGTAATGCAGAATAGGCAGCCAATAACTGTTTTTCAGTTATACTGTATCTTTCTTCTGCTCCGTACCAGACCTGAGACCAGAATCCAGTGGGGGTCTGAACAGAACTCTGGCGTTGCCACAGGCCCCAGCCAAAGCCATCATGAGTGACATGAACATACAACTCAGCTGGGAGGGTAGGATCAAATATACCCAATGCCTGGGCTTGTTTAACTGCTAGTTTTGCCTGTTGGAAAGCCTTATGTTCCGTTCTCCCCCAGTCCCA